>NC_092336.1:483260833-483574166 GCF_046630445.1 Rutidosis leptorrhynchoides
TGCCTGGTCACATTCTATCAGGCGATTAAGATCAATATTAAAGTGATGAGCAATCCGCGTAATGTAGTGGCCCCTAGTAGCGGTTTGTCTCTTCGTGCATCCGTAGCGATACCCAGCAAATAGTTCCCAATTAACCCCGGTATATCGGTGTGACAACCCCGTTTTATTTGATCCATTATCCATAGATCCAGAGATTTAACCTTTTCATGTCCTTCGACTCTCGCATTAAAGGTACATGCGATAATTCGATGGAGTAGCTTATCGTCAGGGGTTGCTATTTCATTATACCTGTGTTTGCTTGATTTGAACGGGCTAGAAGCATTTGGCCCTCTAATCCTTCTCCAAAAGGATTGTTCATTAAAACTCACTCTCCCATGATACTCTGAGCTTATCAAATATTGCCTTAATTGTGCGTCAGTAAGCTCGTGAAAAATACCCAAAACTCTACATAACCCAAAACTACTCAAACTTCTTTCATCACCCCCAGTCGGAATCTAAAGAAAGCATCCGAGAGTGGTTCACGAAAATTATTGAATCGGAAAGTTGAGTAAAATTCTTTACATAGCACGGGAAACACTTGATTGTGTAGACTGAAAATTTGTTCCCATGCGTAGGTCAATATATTACTATATGGTATAGCTAACAAACGAGTGACATGGGTGATAAGGCTAAAAAGGAACATATATTTCATAGCAATATCCCTCCTAAGTAATAGGTTTTCATATGTAATTGTATTATATTTTCATTGTAATTGTTTAAATAAATAAGTGCGAAGACAAAAGGCAAAAACGAAGATTTGAAGACACAAACGTCCAAAAAGCTCAAATGTTCAAGATATAATTCAAAAGGTTCAATTTATTGATGAAAAACGTCTAAAAATGACAAGAGTACAAGTTACAAAACGCAAAGTACAAGATATTAAATTGTACGCAAGGACGTTCGAAAATCCGGAACCGGGACATGAGTCAACTATCAACGCCCGACGCAACGGACCAAAAATTACAAGTCAACTATGCACAAGAATATAATATAATATTTAAATAATTATATAAATTATTTATATATTATATATATTTAAAAATTATGTCGACAAGCTATGAGACAAATGATCCTGAGCTGGATTTTCAAACTCCGCGACTCGCGGAGTTTGAAGGCTAAAAACTCCACGACTCGCGGAGCTGTCAGAAATCAAAACTCCTATAAAAGGTCACGAATTCTGCGAGTAAAAAAATATATAATAATAATAATACTCCCTAGTATAATATAAATAAATATATATATGTATATATAGTATAGATTAGTGTTATATTAGATTAGTTTGGGTTATGTAAAAGTTATTTTTACGGGTTTTTAAAGTCGAAGCTCTGTCCGTGTAACACTACGCGATAAATAATCAATGTAAGCTATGTTCTCCTTTAAAAAAAAAAAAAAAAAACCGAAAAAATAAAAATAAAAAATATATATAAATCTAGTTTTACGATTTTTATCTATAAAATTATAAAGTAGTTCTATTTTTATTTTAATTTTTAAATATAAGTTTTTATTATATAAATATTTAGATTTTAAAACAGAAAAATATAAAACAGAAAAAAAAAAAAACACGTCAAATTAAAAACTGTACCAGAGTTGAATTTTGGAACCCCGCGACTCGCGGGGTTTGCTGCTTGAAATACCGCGACTCGCGGAGACACTCTGACACACGTGACAGAACCCTAATTTCACATTAATTACGGATTTTATTATTATTATTATTAATAAACCCTAATTAGTTTAATTATTATAATTAGTTTAAGTTTTTTTTAATTAAATTGTATTTTAAATTTTAATTAGTTTTATTATATGTAAAATTAATAGTTTTAATAAATAAATAATATAAAAATAATATTTTTAAAAAAAATGTACTTTTTACAACTTTTTGTATATTTTTATATTTTGTCCCTTTTTAATCGTTTTAGCGTAATATTTGTATTTTTAGCTCATATTTAGTTTTAAACTTAGTTTTTGCCATAGTTATTTTTACTTCTAGATTTTTAGGCTTTGCCGTAAAATCCCTTAAGTGCTTTTTCTTTAGACTAAGATTTAGGTGCTTTAGAATTTTGCGACGCCGTATTTATATTTTAGTATCTTTTTAAGTTATTACCATTTGGGATATAGTTTTTCTTTTAAGCTTTAATATTTTTAGACGCAACTTTTAATTCTTAGTTTTTAATTCCTTTTTAAGTTACGACGCGCTATTTTCTTATTTTTATTTTTTGACGTTTTTCGACGCGCATTCTTTTTCTTTCTTATTTCTCGACGCTTTAGTTTTTAGGACTTAGAAATTTTCTCTATTTCTTATCTAATATCTCAAACAGAAAGAAAAATTATTTAAGTGGTTAAATTAATGGACGTTGACAATTTTCTGCTTCGTAGTAATAGTTGGATTTGTTAGTGGCTGAGTTGTGAGCTTCCGATTTAAAGGGTTCTGGCTCCCTGCTGCATCTTTTGGCTATTCGAAACGTGAGCAAAAGCAGAAAAGTCTATTAATTGGACAACTTATATAAGTTTTTCTATTTTTATAACTAATAGGATAATTAGTAAATGCACCACATTGTAGCTAAAATTTGGCCATCGCAATAAAATGGAAAATTTTGAAAACAAGGCTATGGAAACTCTTTTTGATATCCAAAATCAATTAAATCAATACTCTCAAACGAGTGTTGATGACAATTCGTTCGGTCAATCTTGGATCACGAATGACTAAACAATAACTGGTTGTGAAATCTGTGGAGATTATCACTCAACATGGGAATGTTATTATTACGTTCCTATGAAAAATTACGCACCCACGGAACCTGAATGGAATGATTATGAAGAATACAATTCAAATTGGGATTATTCCCAAGAATATATCCAAACTCAACAACCAGTAGACGAGAAAAATTACGTGTCTGAAAATTTATTAGACAATATGAAAATCAAACTCGAAGAACTCAATGCTCAAAATGAACAAATGAGAGAGTTTGTAAACCGGCAAGCTGAAACTCTATCAGACTACACACCTGTTGATCTGAGGAGTCGTGTGCAAGAAAATCTCATATCATCGAATTTTGATGAATTCGAGAGCTCCGAAATCACCAACTATCCCGATGATACTTTTTATTCAGTCTTACCAATTTCACAACATATCGACACATTAGCCTCTACCGACGAAATCATCGATCCATCAATGGATAAAGAAGAAGTAAGGGTAACAAATTGGTACTCTTGGGAATACGATAACGTTGAAAATTTTACCCCCAAGGCCAAACCGAACTTCACCATTCCACAACCTTCCAACCCAATATTCTCAATAGACGAGTCATCCACCGGAAATGAACTACGAGCTGTAATAGATAATGACACCTCGAATTTCACCCAATTGGGTAATAGAGGTGAAAACTTTCACGTCGAGAATAAAAGGAAGGAAACGTTAGAAATTGTCCACCCTATAATATGTATGTCGGTGTATATCGATCCATTTGACCAAGAACCAGAAAAGAGACATATCCATTTACTAAAAGCTACACTTAAAAAAGAATTAAGTAGTGACGATCGGGTGGGTCTAAACTTTAAACCCATTAATATATTTTATACCACCCGAGATGTAAATAACTGGCTCACTATTTTAATTCTTGGAACTTATTCTACCGACTTCACATGTCGTCAGCTAAGTGTGGGGAAGTTTAACCCCACTTAACGTTAAATTAGGGGTTCGGGTTAGTGCATAACTCGTTAATAAACATGCATAATAAATTAGGGTAAAAGACGCATTTTTAAAGATTAGCAAACAGTTCAGAAAAGCAACCGTTTTTGAAGAAAAATATGTGTGATAAAACAAGAAGGAATGAACGATGAGCCGCGCCATCTATAATTCGACGAGCTTTGTAATTACAAACTGGGTATTTTCAATCACTTTTCTACACTAATCACCCTCATTAATTTATAATTAGAGTCTGATTTCATGCAAATGAGGGCATTGCATGATCTCAAGTGTGGGGAAGGGTTATAAATTCTCTCGGGTTTATACTTGGCTTATTTTCTAAATTTTATGAAAATTTGAAAAATTTTAAACTAAATGAATTTAAAATCATGTTTATATATATTTATGAACGGTGAAAACTAGGTGTTAATACCGAAATTATCGTTACCTCGGAAAGGACATAAATTGAGAAACTCCCTAAAACGATTGAATTCATTTAAAATGGAATAAAGGAGAATAAAAAGGCAAAGAAAGAAACTAAGTGTGGGGAGAATGTACCAAGTTATTCAATTAAAAACTATATATCACATGTTTCTGTAAAGTTTATTGCAGGTGCTTTTGTTTTGGACTAAATTAACTATTTTACCCGATGAAAGAAAAGAAAAGATGGATCTACACGATGAATCAATTCCATCATTAAAAGGAAGTAAAGTCTTCCGAAAAAGACACGCGCTTCTTGATTTAGGTCATGAAGTTGTCGTCCAGACCAGCTGTAGGTTGACGAAAAATCTAGAAAAGTCATCTCTAAAATCAGCAGGAAATCCACGGACCTCAGCATCAAACAGGGTCGCCAACTGGTCAGATTTATCCTAACTATGAGAAGGATTTATCTCGTAAAATGGGAAGGGCACCGTGCAAATTAGCTTGATAAGACTAATGAATCAGATCCCCAGAAAGGATAATCTCCTTAAAGATCAAAAATCAGCTTTTAAGCCTGATATTACTCAATCCTTGAGATTGACCTTAAAGATTGAGAATTACAAACTCATGGAATTCAATGATATCTAAACTCGAGCTTGAACGAGAAAATATTTTGATCAAAAATAAAACCGATTTGTTTTCTGAAAACCCATTTTCAATGCGTTCATTACCATTGAACGTAAAATCCTAGGAATTCACCTGGAATTCATTAGGTCACCTGAACCAAATCGGGTGTCAACCGTAAGAACGGTGGTTGCATAGCATGGTCGAAGACAGGACCTTGTGCCAGACCGAAAAATTCATAGGGTGAGCTTTACTATTGCTCCTACAAAGGATAGTAATTGCGTCCGACACGTTATAGACCATAATTAAAAGCATGTCAGGGGACATTGCCTTAACAGTTGCTTGTTCAACGCTTTCCTTTACAACCGGACGGTAGTTTATCGAAAGGTAATATACGGAGCAAGTATACTGGACGTGTTGCTTTCCTAATACAAGGTTAGCAAGTAGGTGACACAAAACCACAAGTGTTGAGCTAAAATTTTCAAATCTGAAACCCACACAACCCACAAAAATATTTTGCAAACACCGGTGAAGGGTTATTCCGGAAAACGTGTCTAGGGTAAAAGCTAGATTGAATTTTTAAAAGATCAAATGTTTTCATAAAGATCCAATTTCCTAACGGATCTAAATTTTCATAGTCATGTGGGACTGTAAACCGCCTTTAAAATGTGCACTTTGCTTTGGAAACTGAAAGTAAATCGGCTATTTGATTGCAAGTGTCGTTGACCTAAACCCGAGGCAACTGTGGATGACACACCCACCTTTAACCATGGTTCTATCGTTACTATCATTGTTTATACCACCATATCAAAATCACTGATGTACAAAGTGTGATGAATAAAAAAGTGATTCATGTATGTTTTTATTTCAAATTCTGTATTGCTTGAGGACAAGCAACGCTCAAGTGTGGGGATGTTTGATAAGGCTAAAAAGGAACATATATTTCATAGCAATATCCCTCCTAAATAATAGGTTTTCATATGTAATTGTATTATATTTTCATTGTAATTGTTTAAATAAATAAGTGCGAAGACAAAAGGCGAAAACGAAGATTTGAAGACACAAACATCCAAAAAGCTCAAATGTTCAAGATATAATTCAAAAGGTTCAATTTATTGATGAAAAACGTCTAAAAATGACAAGAGTACAAGTTACAAAATGCAAAGTACAAGATATTAAATTGTACGCAAGGACGTTCGAAAATCCAGAACCGGGACATGAGTCAACTATCAACGCCCGACGCAACGGACCAAAAATTACAAGTCAACTATGCACAAGAATATAATATAATATTTAAATAATTATATAAATTATTTATATATTATATATATTTAAAAATTATGTCGACAAGCTATGAGACAAATGATCCTGAGCTGGATTTTCAAACTCCGCGACTCGCGGAGTTTGAAGGCTAAAAACTCCACGACTCGCGGAGCTGTCAGAAATCAAAACTCCTATAAAAGGTCACGAATTCTGCGAGTAAAAAAATATATAATAATAATAATACTCCCTAGTATAATATAAATAAATATATATATGTATATATAGTATAGATTAGTGTTATATTAGATTAGTTTGGGTTATGTAAAAGTTATTTTTACGGGTTTTTAAAGTCGGAGCTCTGTCCGTGTAACACTACGCGATAAATAATCAATGTAAGCTATGTTCTCCTTTTTAAATTAATGTCTCGTACTTAAGTTATTATTATGCTTATTTGAGCCAAAGTAATCACGATGTTAGACTAAATATTAAAGACGGGGTAATTGGGTTTTGTACCATAATTGGGGTTTGGACAAAAGAACGACACTTGTGGAAATTAGACAATGGGCTATTAATGGGCTTTATATTAAATTAACGATACCTCGTTAATTTAATATAAAGGTTATGATTTGACGTATCTATATATAACCACATACGCTTAATCGGACACGATGGGCGGGATATTTATAAGTACGAATTATTGTTCATTTGACCGGACACGGGGATGGATTAATAGTCAATGGACTCATTAAAACAGGGGTGGATTACATTCAAGGGTAATTGGTGTAATTGTTAACAAAATATTAAAACCTTGGTTTACACACAGTCGATAACCTGGTGTATTCATTAAGCAAAGTATTAAGACCTTGTTACAGTTCGAATCCCCAGTTAGTTGGAATATTTGACTTCGGGTATAAGGTTAAATTTGCCGAGCAGTTTATAATTATGACCGATGAACTATTATGGACAAAAACCAGATAGGTTTCAAATACATCCGGGACAAAGGACAATTAACCCGGGATAATAAATTAAAATCAAAACATCAAACATCATGGTTACGGAAGTTTAAATAAGCATAATATATTTTATTTCATTTTTCCTCGTACTTTTATTTATTGTCATTTTAATTATTGTTATTTATTTTATATTGTTATTTAAATATCGTCATTTACTATACGCTTCGCTTAAAATATAAATCGACAAACCGGTCATTAAACGGTAAACCCCCTTTTATATATTATTATATATAATTATATATATTTTGTACAAATATAGTTGTTTAAAAATATAGTGTGCAATAAGCCCGCTCCCTGTGGAACGAACCGGACTTACTAAAAACTATACTACTCTACGATTAGGTACACTGCCTATAGTGTTGTAGCAAGGTTTAGGTATATCCCATTTGTAAATAAATAATTAAAACTTGTGTAATTTGTAACGTATTTCGTAGTAAAATATAGTACTATCACGTACCCCCACGCTACCACATCAATGGGCATGCATACCCGCCTCAATCAAAGGAGCCCAGTCGAGATACCACGTAGCATTAATTGGCCTACGGGTAATTCGAGCAAAAGTTTCCCCCTAATCATCATTGTCCCGAAGATGTTCTAACCATACTATTGGATTATTTTGAGCGTCTTCTTCTTCGCCGGATGATGATGATGAATGTTGTTGAACCGGTGGTGGTGGTGGAACATTTCTTGATGTTCTGCCTCTTTTCGGTTGTCCACCTCTGCTAGATTGTCCCTGCAAAACATAATAACACCAAACCAAAGAACACAGAAACCGTTGTGTTAATGTTAGCTAAAAACATAACCGAGTAGCAAGGGGAATTTGTCATTCCATTCAAAGTTCATAAGCATTGTGATTCATATAAGCAAAAGCGTATGTTTAGAATAATTGATCACAGTCAACCAAAGTCAACCTAAACTAGCAAATACACTCTCACAAAAATGTGGTTCACAAAATTCACAATTAGGCATAAACTTAGGACTCAAGCATGTTGCGTTCATAGGTCATGACATTTAAACTTGCATTCTAATGATATTCATTACAATCATAGCACTATTTATCACAATTTAGTTCAAAATGACCATTATAACGCCACTACATTATAGCATTTCATACCATCCATCCACTTCAATAGGCTTTAAACAAATGAAAATCAAGCATACATCCTTCATAAGATCATTACAATTCAAAGCATGCTAAAAATTCAAGAACATTCAACTTATGACCCGGCCAAATTAACATCTATATCATCAACAACAATTAAACACTTCACAAGCTTCATAAACATCACAAACAAACTCAATATCTTGAATTAACTACCCTAATTTCGGATTTAATCATCACAAACCCTAGAATCATGAGCATACCCCTTAAACATGTAATTATTGCAAAATCAAGACATAATGGGTAATTAAACAACTAAGGCATGTTAATCTAAACAAAAATCATGCAAATCAAACACCCCACACTTATCTTTCACCAAATTATATATATAGACATACAAATTAAGTAATTAAGAAAGAAAAGTATGAAAAGAGATTAGCAATACCCTAGAAAACATGATTCAAGCTTGGAATTAAAGGAAGAAATCGCGAATTTGAAGGAAGAAATTAGGGTTTTTAGAGTGTTGGTTCGTTTTTGGGATAAGGAATAAGAGAGAAGTGTGTTTTGTGGTTGAAAATTAGGTTAGAATGGTATAAAACGCATTTTTTTTCTGGGTCAGGCATCTGGACGGCGTCCAAAATTCTGGAGGGCGTCCAGTATTAAAGAGCTGGACGGCGTCCAGAAATCAGGACGACGTCCAGTCAAGAAAAGCTGGACGGCGTCCAAAAATCTGGACGGTGTCCAGTTACACTAAATTTTACTGACTTCTTTTTGAGAAAATCCTTTGAAATTGGACGGCGTCCAAGGGATTTTGGACAGCGTCCCAATGGTGTGGTGGCTCAAAATCTTCATAAAACTCATAAAAATTCCCATTTTCAACACACAAAAGCTCATATCATCATAGATCATTTTGTACATTAAAAACAATCAAAGCAATCATAAAACACTCGATTCACACTATTTACACGCGTGAACTTTCTTTAACGAGTCGTTCGCCCAACTCGTCCCCATTTTGATTTAGGCTTTGTTCTCGAAGTTGAGGCTAACCTCGTCTTCAATTTCCAGGGGACCATCGACATAGTGTTTGACCCAGTGGCCATTCACTTTAAAAATGTTGCCCTTCCAGTTCACCACTTCAATTGTACCATAAGGGGACACTTTTCTAATAACAAATGGTCCCGACCATCGGGACTTGAGTTTTCCTGGCGATAACTTGAAACGGGCATTATAAATAAGGACACGATCTCCTTCCATGAATTCTTTTGGACTTTTCAATCGCTTGTCGTGCCATTGTTTAGTCTTTTCCTTGTAAATTAGAGAGTTGTCATAGGCTTCAAGCCTCAACTCATCTAATTCATTCAACTGAGTCAAACGTAACTGACTCGCTTCCTTGTAATCCAAATTGCATGCTCTTAGCGCCCAATGCGCTTTGTGTTCAATCTCCAAAGGGAGATGGCATGATTTTTCGTATACCATTCGGAAAGGAGTGGTTCCAATAGGTGTTTTGTAGGCTGTGCCAAAGGCCCACAATGCATTGTTTAAATTAACAGACCACTCTTTTAGATTTGCACCAACGGTCTTTTCATGTATGCGTTTTAGAGATCGATTGGTATTCTCTACCTGCCCACTTGTTTGAGGATGATAAGATGTTGAAATTTTATGGATCACTCCATATCTTTTCAACACCTTTCCTAATTGCTTATTGCAAAAGTGGGTGCCCCGGTCACTGATAAGGGCTTTAGGCGTGCCAAACCTTGAGAAAAGTTCCATTAAAAAGGTTACTACAACTCGGCCATCATTTGTGGGGAGAGGTTTTGCCTCCGCCCATTTGGAAACATAATCAATGGCTAAGAGTATGTAGAGATAAGAATGAGATTTTGGAAAGGGCCCCATAAAGTCAATTCCACAAACATCGAACACCTCGCATACTTGGATGCTTTGTTGAGGCATTTCATCCCGTTTAGTGATTTGACCGGCCCGTTGGCACGCGTCACAAGCCTTACAAACGACGTAGGCATCTTTGAATATTGTAGGCCAATAAAAACCGGTCTCGTAAACTTTCCTCCCCGTATTTTGGGGACCAAAGTGCCCACCCGTTGGACCATGGTGACAATCAAGAAGAATTTGAGTGCATTCCTTTCCCGAAACGCACCTCCGAATCATACCATCCGCGCAATGCCTAAAAAGATAAGGGTCTTCCCAGAAGTAGTATTTTTGGTCACTAAAGAATTTCTTTCTTTTCTGATGTGACCAATCGGTTTCTAAGTACCCTCCAACAAGATAGTTGGCTATGTCAACAAACCAAAGATCATCAATTTTCTCAATTTTCATGAGATTTTCGTCCGGAAAGTTATCTTGGATAACAGTCTCATGGAGAACCTCAAGATTCGGGTTCTCAAGACGAGAAAGGTGATCGACAGCTAGGTTTTCGGCCCCCTTTTTGTCTTTAATATCAATGTCGAATTCTTGCAAAAGCAAGACCCAACGTATTAACCAGGGTTTAGCATCTTGCTTAGCAAGCAAGTACTTTAATGCTGAATGGTCTGTATAGACAACCGTCTTTGCTAGTACCAAATAGGATCGGAATTTATCAAACGAAAAGACAATTGCCAGGAGTTCCTTCTCGGTGGTAGTGTAATTAAGTTGGGCTCCTTGCAATGTCTTACCAGCATAATAAATGGGCTGGAAATGTTTTTCAATTCTTTGCCCCAAGACGGCACCAATAGCAAAGTCACTAGCATCACACATAAGTTCGAATGGAATTGACCAATTCGGCGATATGAGAATGGGTGATTGCGTGAGTTTTGCTTTAAGGAGGTTAAAGGCGTTAAGACACTCGTCCGTGAAGACAAATGGAGCATCTTTCTCAAGAAGTTTGTTCATCGGGGTCGCAATTTTAGAAAAATCTTTAATGAATCGACTGTAAAAACCGGCGTGCCCCAGAAAACTTCTTACACCTTTCACATTTGACGGTGGTGGTAATTTGGCTATGACTTCCACTTTAGCTCTATCCACCTCCAATCCCGCACAAGAAATTTTATGACCTAATACAATGCCCTCTCTTACCATAAAATGTCATTTTTCCCAGTTAAGTACAAGATTAGATTCTTCACACCTAATCAACATACGCTCAAGATTATGAAGACATGAGTCAAAAGAATCACCGAAGACTGAAAAGTCATCCATGAATACTTCCATAAAGTCTTCAATCATATCATGAATAATAGCTTCCATACACCTTTGAAAGGTAGGAGGAGCATTGCATAAGCCAAAGGGCATACGTCGATAGGAGAAAGTACCGTAAGGGCATGTAAAGGTGGTTTTCTCTTGGTCCTCAGGTGTTATAGAGATTTGGAAATATCCCGAGAAACCGTCAAGAAAACAATAAAAGTTCTTTCCTGCTAAGCTTTCCAACATTTGATCAATATAAGGAAGGGGAAAGTGGTCTTTTCGGGTAACATCATTGAATTTTCTATAATCAATACATACCCTCCAACCCGTGATAGTCCTAGTGGAAATTAATTGATCGGTTTCATTGGTGATAACGGTCATGCAACCCTTTTTGGGTACACATTGGACTGGACTCACCCAAGGACTATCAGAAATTGGGTAAATAAGACCCGCATCTAGGAGTTTGACAATCTCCTTTTTAACGACCTCTTGTATATTAGTGTTCAGTCGCCTTTGTCTTTGTACACATGGCTTATAGTTATCTTCCATTAATATCTTATGTGTACAATAACAGGGACTTATACCCTTGATGTCATGAATTTTCCATGCTAGAGCCAGTTTATGGGCTTTTAACATGGAAACAAGTTTAGACTTCTCACTTACAGAGAGTTCGGATGAAATGATAACCGGGAGAGTAGAATCCTCTTGAAGGTAAGCATATTCCAAGTGACTTGGAAGTGGCTTGAGTTCCAAAACGGGAGGTTCTTCAATCGATGTTTTACATCGGTACTCATTTTTTAAATCCAACTTTCTGTATTCTTCATCATTTGGCTCATAACCGTTAGCCATCAAGGTGGTCAACATCTCCACTTCTTCCACCATGTTTTCTTCATCACCTTCTGCCAAAATGCATTCTCCCGAACCTTTCAATTCTGGAAATTCCTGCAACAACTCCGAATATGTGTCTATGGTTTGCACATAATAACATTTATCATCAGTAGACTCAGGGTATTGCATGGCATGGTCAACGGAAAAAGTTACCTTGACATCCTCAATACTAAGGGTCAATTTCTGCCCATAAACATCTTTTATTTCAAATTTTTCCTCACCTGTTGGTGGAGTAATGGCACTACCTTGTCCGATTCGGGTTGCTTTCATCTTGGCCGTCATTGATTGTCTTGGTACCACCTGCCTTGCCTCTCCTTCCATTTCAAAATTTAGAGGTTGAACGGTTTCACCAAATTCAGAGTATCTTGGCTTGGTTGTACTTGATTCTGAATCAAAAGTTTCTTGCTTAATCTAGACAAACATTATAGAGTTTAGTCAATAATCATATTAACAAACAAAATAGCAATCAATTGATAAGTAGAATTCATTGTAAGAACAAGAAATCAACCTAATAGAGAATGAATCTTGAATGGAGAAAGTGTTGAATCTTAATTCTTGGATGTTAAACCTCTTCAAAGAGCTTGGAATTCTCCAATTTTGCTCCTAAAATCGTCTCAGAACTCCTTTGGTTCGTATCTGCAGTTTCTGATCATATCTCCCTTTTTTAAAGTAGTTAAAGTTGGTCAAAAAGCAAAAGTAGGCTGAAACCTACTTCTGGACGGCGTCCAGATTTCTGGACGGCGTCCAGTTGTAAAGGCCTGGACGGCGTCCAGATTTCTGGACGGCGTCCAGATTTCTGGACGGCGTCCAGTTGTGAAGGGCAGGACGGTGTCCAGAAATCTGGACGGCGTCCAGTTGTGCTGAATTTCACTGTCTCGTTTTTTTCCAAATCTCCCTTCATTTGGACGGCGTCCCAATCATTTTGGACAGTGTCCAACATATCTGCAGCCTCGTTTTATCATTTTAGAGCGCTAATTTGACCATAACTTGTATCGGAATCAACTATGATGAAATCACAACTTATAGAACGGTCATAATTCACCAAAACTCTTTATAAACCACTTTCCGATGCACTTTACATAACTTTATGTATTACTTGTAGAAACTGCCTTAACTATCCTTGATTCGAGGGTATTTCACATGATATTGCGAGATATATATATGACGTATTTGAGCAATATCAAGACCCACTTTCTCAATAAGATGAACGAAACTACACGCGTCATCGTGAATCCGCATCCACACGTGACTCACTTCTCAATATCAAAACCCTTCGCCATTGGGAATATATCATCCACATCA
This sequence comes from Rutidosis leptorrhynchoides, assembly GCF_046630445.1. Lineage (NCBI taxonomy): Eukaryota > Viridiplantae > Streptophyta > Magnoliopsida > Asterales > Asteraceae > Rutidosis > Rutidosis leptorrhynchoides. The sequence continues at coordinate 483,274,338 of NC_092336.1, forward strand.
CAACACGTGTGATGACGTACACACAAAATGTGTACCTCGCCAAAGGTGGTCAACCAAAACGCACAACCGTGCCAATTGGACCTATACACAAGTCCATCATATCCACCTATATGTGAAGTGAGCTCTATAATCGAGAACCACTTCATCCGACCCGCACCCATCCTACACATACATATGCACATAGGATATTAACACTCACCTTGTCGCCTTGAAGAATGCAACCGAAATAACCCGCAACGCGCCAATGGAAAGTACCTATTCCATTATCACAATACAACAACACACTTAGAGTGGATTTACAAACCAACTCAAATCGACACTTAGTGCAATTTCGACCCAAATGCACTTCCAAGCACAAAACGCGCCCAAACTAACCAATAATCACTAACACGAGTGAAAATGGTCCTAATACACCAATTAAACCCGAACGCAAGTGTTAAACGCTCGTCTTACCCAAATTGACACCAAAACCCTAATTTTGACCCATTTCAAAATTAGTCAACTAAACACACCCAAGAGTGTTCCAACACTTCCATAATCACTAAACCTTGTGATTAAACCCACAATCAAAGCCTAAACATGGCCAAAACGTCAACCAACCCAAAACCCACCAAGTGACAAGAATAACTAGTCACCATAAACCTATTTCATCATCTAAGAGGGTTTTACAACAAACTAGCTCAAAACCCTAACTTGAATATCAAATCTAACAAATGAAATTCGGAGTTTGAGCTTACCAATACTACCACAATGTAGCTAGGAGCGAGATGAACAACTTTAGAACCCGAGCTTTAGTGAGAATCTGACTCCTTCTTCTCTAAATCAAGCTCTCTCTCTCTCTCTCTCTCTCTCTCTCTCTCTCTCTCTCTCTCTAAACCCTTGCTCTCTCACTAGATATGGATGAGAGTATTTGTGAGGATGAAATGTGATCCACAAATGACCAAAGGATCAGTTTTGAGGGCTCCAAACCGACACCCAAGTGAAATTACCAATTTGCTCCTTTTTAAAATTTAAAATATCACAGCTGGCCCAACAGGCCAACTGGACGGCGTCCCAAATATTGGACGGCGTCCAGCTCTTCTTTACTATACGGCGTCCTGAATCCTGGACGGCGTCCCGATCAACTGAAATGGAAACAGGGTCTTACAAATATGTTCCAATTCATTCTTAGAAACTTTAGGAATCTTAATTGAACTTGAAACATCAACATCGATTCCAATTTCACTAAGAACAATTTCATTGACTTTTTGATTTAAAACTTTGACTCTCGAATTCGTAATCGATATGAGGAATTAAAATTTGAAAACTTGCAGAAAGTTTGACATTAGGATTCCTAACAAAATTGCATTTTTAGATTTTGAATTATCATTTGAAATCGAGCTTTTGAATTTAATAATTGGAAACAGAGATGTCGAGCAAAATAAAAAAAAATCTGTCTTTGGTTTGATCACAGCAGCACAAGTATATAATGAAGGGATTTTTGTTTGATAATGTGAATGAATTAGACGTTTAACAGATTACCAACAGAAACAAATTTGATAAACAGTTTGATGGTTATATCTAACAAAATTCGTACGAGCAACAATAATTTATATAATTTTTATGCATATAATTATATTTATAATTATTTATATATCTGCATATAAATAAATTTATATATATACATATATAATTGTTTTATTTGTCAGTTTATATCTATCTGTATAAAATTCGTAATTTCTGGAAAATTAACAAGTGTAAATACTATTAATAATACAAATAATAATATTACTAATAATAATAATATTGATAAAGGAATTAGTAATAATAAATAATAATAATGAGAGTAATAATAATATTAAGTCATAATAATAATAATATTAGTGAAAATGATAATAATAAAAATAATATTATTAATGATAATAATAATAATAATAATAATTATATGATAATAATAATATTAATGATAATATATATATATATATATATATATATATATATATATATATATATATATATATATATATATATATATATATATATATATATATCAAATTCTATATCTATATGTTATATATTTAATATAATGATATTAAAAATACTAATGTTAATATCATATTGAAAGTGTAATATTACCTTAGTAACTATATTTTAAATTTATAATTTAATTTAATATCTTAATATTATTTATTATTAATTATGTAATATAACATATTGTATAATAACATATACTAAATATTTAGTATTTACACATTTTATATATAATATTATATAATTGTGTTTACATATTAGTTACATCATGTAAATATGAATACATTAATAATATTTTATATATATATAATCATTATATACCTATTTACTATATTATATTATTTCATAATAGAAAAATTTCAACACAATATTTATATCTCTAATATATATATATATATATATATATATATATATATATATATATATATATATATATATATATATATATATATATATATATATATATATATATATATATATATATATTACAATATATATATATATATATTACAATATACATATAATAATAATCATGTATAGAAATCATATATATATTTATATATAGATTTATTTATTTTTTTAACAACGACATTATTATCTTGCATATTATTTTACATATTCGATTTTAATGTTTAACTTGTATTTTATTATTTCAAATTATTATATATATATATATATATATATATATATATATATATATATATATATATATATATATATATACACACACACATTTAAATATATACGTATTCATTTACAAATAGTTGTTCGTGAATCGTCGAAATTGGTCGAATGTCAATTGAATATATGAAACAGTTCAAAAATTTTGAGACTCAATATTACAGAATTTGATTATCGTGTCGGAAACATATAAAGATTAAGTTTAAATTTGGTCAAAAATTTCTGGGTCGTCACAGTACCTACCCGTTAAAGAAATTTCATCCCGAAATTTGATCGAGGTTGTCATGGCTAACAATAAGAATGTTTTCATGACGAATATGAGTTAATAAATGGAGTTTTATCATTATTAAGTAATATAGATAAAATGATTTTGATTTTGTGAAGAGTACAAGTGAAGCTATCACAAAAGATTGAGATAGAGGTTTAACTTTTGACGTAGTCATGATTTATATTCCGGAATTCAAGGGATTTAAAGAAAATCTTCGTAATAAGATTTGAGTCTCCGGTAATTAAGGAAATAGGATCTTCTTTGGCTAAATGCGATAATCTGTTTCGATTGCTCTGTCGGATATTTCACTATAAATCCATTCTCTTTGTTTCCTTTACATTTTGGAGTTCCATACCTTTGTTTTCTCTTCTCGCCGTTAAGTCAAGCTAATAGTGGTCCAGAATTCGTAGGTATGAAGTTTCGAATGAACATGACTAATGTTCTAAGAGAGAGAATGTAATAGCACGATATTGATTGATTAAATTACCAGAATTCAAGAGAAAAGATAAAACTTTCAAGAAGTTATGTTCTCGATATGTTTATATATTAGATATAATGTAAGAGTCGTGTAACATGGCACATGATGACGTTAAAATCTGTGAATCATCACGCTCCATTAGAAACTCAGCATGACTTACTGTAATACAATCACGTTGATCAAGTGTCATTATATTATACTAACTCATGCTTCAGTTCCCAACACTACTTCAAAAGCATTCTTATTTTTAACTCGTAGGTTTACAGAATATAGAAACTAAAACAGTTTCCTTTTATGATATAACACAGATAGCGCGGAGAGATAATTAATATTGGACGAGAATATCTATGAAGATATCTTCAGGAATATTGAGGATATTAATAAGGAAAGATACAATAATATCTTAGAATTTTTGAATCAATTGTGATGAAGAAATTCATTCACGATGATTTAGAGCGATTAAGGAGCAAGGTTTTCGCTAAAGATTTCATCAGAAACAGAATCATCAGGATTCTTTATGTACAAATTTAGTCCTTGTGATTTGTCCACAGTTTCCTTCATAATTTCGCATAATCCGCTTTTTGGTACTAAAATATCTATTGAGCGTTTCCAACACTCCATTCTTTATCATCATACTTTTGACTGTTAAGGTCGTCTACATTTTCTGTTGCTTCTTTTAGCATTTTTTCAAAATTCAGAGTATTGATTTGCAAACTGGGTGCTTTGCAGAATTTCAAAATGGAAGATCATAATTCTAAGAGATAAATGTTATATGTATACATATAACTGTTGATGTAGACATGCTGCGAGATTTCAAAATACTTATTGCTTATTCTCGGTAATTGGTATGGCAATTCTCGTTACAAGATGCGGATGAGTATACGATAGGGTTTTATTGAACAAATATAATGGTTCTTCAGAGTGACTTAAGCCAATGAGTAATGAAGTTGCTGGTAAGTTTACTGCTAACGTGGCGGGATATAAAAGGTTCCCCGGTAATGATGACGAAAGGCAAACTTATATATCAAGGTTATAATAAGACTAATCCGAATGAAAGGTCGATGTTGATTTGCTGGAGCTGTGACAAAATTGGCTAATTTGGAAAGAGATTGCGAAGTTATTTTCGGTAATGATAACGCTAAAGGAATTAGCACAGCTACGCGTTAAACGTTTACTCAATTTCCGAGAGTTTTCAGATGCATAACTATACGCATCAATCTTTTCTTTCGTAGATGAAGTGCGGTTGGTTCATTCTCCCTATTGAGGTGTTTTCAAGAATCATGAAAAGTTTGAACGCAGATTGTAATCGTTAAGATACAAATGAGGTTTAAGATGAAATTAAGTGGCAAACTTGAAGAATTGTTTAGTTTCATATGTTATAATCAATATTTTAATTCATTTTAATTGTCCAATATTGACAGTCCACAGTTAGCAGTCCACAATTTGTAGTTCAACAATTTATATATAGTTTAATATATAATATTCGAATTAATTAATACGTGTCGTGACCCGTTATATACATGTCTCAGACTCGATCACAACTCAAAGTATATATATTATTATAGAATCAACCTCAACCCTGTATAGCTAACTCAAGCATTACTGTATATAGAGTGTCTATGGTTATTCCAAATAATATATATAGATACGTCGATATGATATGTCAAAACCTTGTATACGTGTCCTGATATTTAAAGTGCGTAAAATAAATAACAGAAATTAAATGACGATAAATAAAATTGCGAGAATATAAATTGCGATAAATAAATTACGATATATAAAATGTAATCAGTTAGCTAGGAACAGTTAGCTAGGAACAGTTAGCGTGGATTCTTAACAAAATTTTTCTCATAGTTAATTTGTTTGTTTCTAACAATTTTTATTTTGTCCAATGTTTTCTTCATTGTGCCACTCGTTGGATTCTGATAAGTCAAAATCCAAATATGAAATTGAATGAAAATGGTTATTCTGTGGTGAACGGATACATATATCTATGGATGTAAGTAGGATAGTAAATGACTGTTGAATCAGATTCGAAGCATGTACAGTGTAGCTTATTAATGTGAAAACTAAATATTCCTAGGGTATTACCTACCCGTTAAAATATTTTCAACATTAACAGTTTGTACAAAAGAATTTTTAATTACATTCTTTATGAAAATATAGATACATATATATTTTCTTCAGATGTAATCATAGATTTAATGAGTAAATATAATATTAAACTCATTTGATTTACCGTTAGATCTAGAATACATAATCTCTAAAACATTAGAGATTACATAATCATCATGAAGATCGAAGGTATTCGATGTAGGATAAGATGTAGAATGAAGATTATGCTCGAGGTACAGATTGCTATGTTGAGGCATGGATTGTTGATGGTACTTGTGCTGTTATTGATGGTACTGTTGGTGCCGGTGATGTTGCTGAAACTGGTACGTTTTGCACCATATTTTCCAAGGCTACAACTCGGGCGAGAAGGTTGTTGACTTCTTCCATTATTCCAGGATGATTGTCGGTCGGAACGAGTGGATGAATAAGGTTTAGAATCTGAGATATTATATAATCGTGACGAGATAATCCGGAAATGAGAGAGAAAGTGGTGTTTCGAATAGGTTCGCCGGTAAGTGCTTCAGGTTCTTCACCAAGAGGTGAATTTGGTTGGTGGAAGGGATCACCTTCTTCTTGTCTCCACAGATTAATTTGACTATGAACTCAGCCCCAATTCATCCAGAATTGATGATGGCTGATTAGTTGAATCATTCCGGTTACACTGTTTTCGGAGTTTAGGTGAATATCCATGTCGAAATAGCTGTCGGAATAACTATCGGAATAGCTATCAGAATCTGATGGACTCGAACTGGTTGAGGGATTCATCTCGTATGGTCAGATAAAGGATTTTTGATATGAAATGATTTTCTGGTTATCAGATAATATTCTAATTACATAGAATACCTAATACCTATATGATCCCGTAGATAACGGAGGGAATTAAGGAATATGTGTGAGGACCCGGGAAATTTTCGACCAAATTTAAACTTAATCTTTATATAATTCCGGCACGATAAGCAAAGTTTGTAATGTTGAGTCTCAAAACCTTTGAACTATTTACATAGTTTCATTTAACCTTTGACTAATCCCAACGATTCACGAACAATTGTTGTTAATAAATAAGTATAAATAATAAATAGTATTATATTAAATTACAATATTTAAAATGATTGTTATATTAATATTATTATCACTACTTTTCTTATTGATTAATATTGATATTAACATTTGTATTATTAATATTATTAGTCAAATATAAAACATTTATATATAAAATTGATATGTATAAGTTACTATATTTTATCATTAATAATATTAATGTTATTATAACTAATAAGATTATTATTATCATTTAGTAATTAAATGTAATTACAAGTTTAGTTATAGTTATTATATACATTCATTAAGATCAGTAATATTAATATTATTAAAATTATAGTACTGAAATTTGATACATATGATTTATTATATTTATTATTATTATTGATATGATTATTTATATCATAATTTTCAAAGATCATTATTATTATTATTATTACTATAATTATTAATTATTATTATTATTAAATTTTTTATATTATTAAGATTTTCATTGTTGTTGTTATGAATGTTATCATATTATCTTAAATTTTATTATTAGTATTTCTATCAAAAAATATTATTAGTATTTCTGTAATTAATATTATAGTCATCTAATATTATTATTAATGTTAATATATATTAATTATTAATTAATTTAAATTGAATAACATGACATATAAATCGTACGTTTTGTTATCAGTAGCTATCAACACTGTATTAAGTTTTGTTTTGGTCTCTAATCAGTTACATGTTAATATCAAATCTTCAAAATTTAGCACAACATATCGATAAGCTTGAATTTCTTTTATTTGTTTTATTGTCTGAGGGAATAAAAAAAACTGTCGAACCATTTAGTGCTTTAAGTCAGGTGAATTACTCTCATAGTATTTACAACTCAATCAAACTTCCTCTCTCAATAACAAATACAATTATTTTAGACAGATTCTGAATGTAATTTTTAAACAGAAAAATCATTTACAGTCCGTTAGCCTCTGTTTTCATTAATTTTTCTCATAAATCGAAAACGAGTTCTATTTAAAAATCTATAAGTGTGGTATTGTTAAGAATCTTCTATTTATTGTATCTGAAAAGTTTCAGTCATCAAATCACTGAATTGAAAACGAATTTTTGGAGTCAAACCTTATAATTCAAAAGTCAAATGTTTTGTTCTTAGAGAAATTAGGATTCGTTTTAATAATTTTGTTTCAATTGACAATTCAAAAAATTTCTAAGATGGAATTAGAACCTATTCCATGTTATAAGTTTCATCTATAACAACCTAGAAATCGAAAAGTGATTTTGAGTTCATAAGAGCCTTACAGCGATTATTTTATTTCCTTTCTTTCTGTTATTGAATAATTCTGTTAAGGAAACACAATACGATGGTGTCTGTTTTGCTGCAATTTGAAAACAAATTCGTAAATTTGGTGTTATGATGTAAGACCCAAATATTTATTGTACATAATGTATTTATGGTGTACGATGCGTGTATGAAGTGTACGAGACATGTACGTGTTGCTTGCTCGAACGTCGAAGAAAACTGGACGTTGTTTGGAGTCACAAGGTGTGTACGTACCTTTTCGACCCCAAATAAAGTTTGTGTTGATATTTCAAAGCCTTACCATTGGAAAGAAAATCTTATTACGTTTCCAACGATATTTGATTCATCGAAAACGGAGTTACGGTCAAAAAGTTATGGCCAAAACAAGTTTGCTGAAGTTCAGATGAAACAGGCAAATGCCGCGGCGCGACCAGAAGGGCCACGGCGCGACAAATGCCTATTTTGAGGGTCAGAAAGCTTAAAAAAAGTGATCTAAAACCACCCTTTGGGCCACGGCGTGACAAATCTGCTCCGCGGCGCGACAATAGGCACGTTCTGGTACTTTTCAGCCTTTTAATGAGTTAAATGAGGGGCAAAGTTGGTATTTCACTTATGGACGGATTTGTGGCTTTAATATCAGTTTTAGATCCACTTTTGGATCATTTTGACATCCATTCAAACACTCCCAATCTTAGAGAGAGAGAGAGAGAGATGAGTTTCTAGAGAGAGGAAGCTTGAGTTAATGATGAAGATGGTGATTTTTGCCCAAATTGGAAGCGGGTTTTGGTTCTCCTTGGTGTTTCTAGCTACTAGAGCTCGTTTTGGTGCTTGAGGTAAACCCTAATCCGAATTGTGGTGTTTGATTTCTTGTTTGAGTTAAGGTTTGTGTTAGTTAGAGTTATAAACCCATTTTATTGTGAAATTTGGGGGTTTTGGGTAAGATTCATGTAAGTAAGCCTAGATGGGTGACTTAGGGTTTCGATTGATTAAATTGTAAGTTTGGATCTTGCGTGTGTTGGTTAAACCTTAGAACACTTGTGTTGACTTGGTTTTTGGGTGTAAACCCTAATTTAGGTCAAAACGGGTCGAATAGGTATTTTGGGACAAGTAAGCTTGATTCGGTGTTAAATTAAGTTTCAAGTAAAGTTTTGGTAAATCAAGTAGGTAAATACTTGATTTAAGTGTTAGTGGTTGTCTTGGAAATATAATCACTAGTCGTTAGTGATTTTGGGGCGTTTTATGACTTTGGTCAAAATGAGCAATTTGAATTGGGTCAAAATTGAGGATGACACTAATTTGGATTAATTGGATGTTAAACACTTTTGTTGAGTGTTAAATGATGCTTTTCATGTAATTACTCACGAGAAGTGATTTTAGGTTAAAATTTGGTGTTTTAGCAATAAAGTCAAACTTGGTCAACCATGGAATGGGTTTTGTGTAAAATACGAGCTAGTATGCGTTTAAAGGTTAAAGTTGACATAATTGGGTATTTCGAGAACGCGGGAACTAGTCTCGTTAGTTTTGAACCTTCGGGTAGCGTTAAAAGTGCAAAAGGGTGTATTTTACACTTGTTGTTCATTTGGGCGGGTCGAGAGTCCAAATGGGATTGTATGTTGTTTATGTGTATACCTATATGCGTATTGTAGGTAAAATCTTGCTCGGTTGCATGTGGTGAAGATTTCGCGCATGGTTTGTAATGCTCGAGTTCACGAGGTGAGTGGAATAATTATATGCGTAGGTATATAATATATTTAATTGTGGTAGCGTGAGATGTGAAGTGTCGAGGTGTTAAGACACCACGTTTCACGTGACGAGTGAAGCATCGAGGTGTTAAGATGCCACTCGAGGTGAAGCATCGAGGTGTTAAGATGCCACCTAGGAGTGAAGTGTCGAGGTGTTAAGACGCCACTCCATGTTAAAGGGTGAAGTGTCGAGGTGTTAAGACGCCACCCGAGGGTGAAGTATCGAGGTGTTAAGATGCCACCCGGGGGTTACTGATACGAGGTGCTAAGTACACTAATGGATGTTATGAACACCAATGGGAAATTCGAGTACCATCCCTTGTACGATTGGTTAACCATGGTTATTATGTTGTAGTGTAGCATACTATATTGTTCGTGTTATATATATGCTATTGTTGTGCTAGCTTGTGGCATTGGAGGTTTATAGCTTTGTATTGTGATGATAAGCTATTTGTGTTGCTAGCATGTATGCGGTATGTGAGTAAGTGTTTGCAATTAGGTATATTATATATGTATGTGTATAATTATTGCATTCACTAAGCTTTATGCTTACCCCTCTCGTTGTTTACCTTTTTACAGGTATTGTGATTATGAAGCTAGCTAGTTGTAGACTAGATGCTTAGGAGCGCTTGGGCTCGACGGGGTAGCTTTTGGATATTTGGACGCGGATGGGGGATTTGGTAGTCCCCGAGATTATGCTCTTGGTATTGGGTTGGGTTATTGAGTCTTAACCCGTATTTCTTGTGATCGGGTCATTATTACAAATGATTTTGTAAAGTGTAATTTGTGTGCCAAGGGTCATGATAGATTGTTAAACGTATCCTTATGATGTTATGTTTCGATTAAAACAGAGTTGAAAATGTATTATATTAATGGGACCTAACTAAATAAAAAAAAAATGTACTCTGTTTTTGGTTAAATGGATTTGGGTTGTTACATATGAGGTTTGGGAAGTTCCAGTCGATCGAGGCTGAAGAAGATGATAAGGGAAACCACATAAATATACGAGTTATATATATTCAAATGGGTTTATAAATCAGAAAAACGGCAACAGCCGAATGGTTAGAGGGTTATTCGTGTATGCGAGAGGTCGGGGGTTCGAGTCCCGGATGTGGCAACATTCTTTTTAGGGCCGAATTTCATCAGAGGTAGTTTTTTTTTTTATTATTATCATTATTATTATTATTATTATTATTATTATTATTATTATTATTATTATCATTATTATTATTATTATTATTATTATTATTATTATTATTATTATTATTATTATTATTATTATTATTATTATTATGATTGTTATTATTAGTACTAGTATTAATTATTGTTGTTATAATTGTTATTGTTACTAATATTACTATCATTACTTAGTTATTATTATTACTAATATTAATTTATGTATTATTATTATCATTATGATCATTATTATTATTATTAACATTATTATTGAACATAATACAAAATTATTATTATAAATATTATTATTAGTATTAATTTATAAATGGTTAGTATTAAAATTGTTACAATTATTATTGTTATGAAGTATTATGAATTGATATCAAAATTATTAATTTTATTACCATTATTATTAAATTATCAATCTTATTAAAACTACTAATGCTATCATTATATTTAATATTATTATTTTCATTATATTACTTCAAATATTATCTTAGCATTATTAAAATACTGTTTTAACAAACAAAATGATTTATATATATATTTATATATATATATATATATATATATATATATATATATATATATATATATATATATATATATATATATATATATATATAAGTCTATAAATATATTTAATATATATAAAACATAACAAACTTAATATCTTATTTAGTTAAAATATATATAATAAATACATAGAACATATAAATTATTAACATAAAAACGATATAACTAAGAAAGTTATATATATTTATTCGATTACGATTATGTGTATTAATATATATACACAAAGGATATAGGTTCGTGAATCCGAGGCCAACCCTGCATTGTTCAGTTGTTCAATATAGTCATATGTATTTTTACTACAAAATACATTAGGTGAGTTTCATTTGCCCTTTTTACTCTTTACGTTTTTGGGCTGAGAATACATGCAAATGCTTTATTAACTGTTTTACAATATTTATATGCGTGAGTTTCATTATTCCCTTTTTAAATGCTTTTGCAATTTATATTTTTGGGATGAGAATACATGCGCAACTTTTATAAATGTTTTTTACGAAATAGACACAAGTAATCGAAACTACATTATATGGTTGAATTATCGAAATCGAATATGCCCCTTTTTATTAAGTCTGGTAATCTAAGAATTAGGGAACAGACACCCTAATTGACGCGAATCCTAAAGATAGATCTATCGGGCCCAACAAGCCCCATCCAAAGTACCGGATGCTTTAGTACTTCGAAATTTATATCATGTCCGAAGGAGGATCTCGGAATAATGGGGATATTCTTATATGCATATTGTGAATGTCGGTTACCAGGTGTTCAATCCATATGAATGATATTTTTGTCTCTATACATGGGACGTATGTTTATGAGAAATGGAAATATGAAATCTTGTGGTTTATTAAAATTATGAAATGATTATTTATGTTAAACTAATGAACTCACCAACCTTTTGGTTGACACTTTAAAGCATGTTTATTCTCAGGTTTGAAAGAAATCTTCCGCTGTGCATTAGCTCACTTTAAAGATATTACTTGGAGCCATTCATGACATATTTCAAAAGACGTTGCATTCGAGTCGTTGAAGTTCATTAGAGATTATTATTAAGTAAATGACGGATTAGGTCATTTATAGTTGGATATTATGAAATGGTATGCATACCTGTGAACTTTCGATGAAATGAAAGTTTGTCTTTTAAAAACGAATGCAATGTTTGTAAAATGTATCATTTAGAGGTCAAGCACCTCGTGATGTAATCAACTATTATGAATCGTTTATAATCAATATGGACTTCGTCCGGATGGATTAGGACGGGTCTTCACAATATGTCAGGCAAAGTTTACAGTAATAGATACGCTAAGATATGAATTTTTTCTATACACTATTCATGCAGTCAATGCAGTAAGATGTGTCTAGACTTTAAGGATGATAAGCAGGTAATTTTTGACACAAAATGATAAGTAAAACTTATGACATGCAGACACGGTCGAAGTCCAGACTCACTAATGCATCTAAACAACTATCAGTTAGACACACTAATGTAAGACCTGGTTCGCTAAGACCACCGCTCTGATACCACCTGAAATGCCCCGTCCTAATCCATCTGGACGAATACATTACATTTGGTTACATCGCAAGGTACTTGACCTCTATATGATACATTTTACAAACATTGCATTCGTTTTTAAAAAACAAACTTTCATTACATCGAAAGTTGACAGCATGCATACCATTTCATAATATATCCAATTATAATTGACTTAATAATAATCTTGATGAACTCAACGACTCGAATGCAACGTCTTTTGAAATATGTCATGAATGACTCCAAGTAGTATCTCTAAAATGAGCAAATGCATAGCGAAAAATTTCTATCATACCTGAGAATAAACATGCTTTAAAGTGTCAAACCAAAAGGTTGGTGAGTTCATTAGTTTATCATAAATATTCATTTCCATCATCTTAATAGACCACAAGATTTCCTTTATTCAATAATCATACACTCGCAAGTGTTTAAAAAAAATCATTCATATGAATTGAACACCTGGTAACCGACATTAATATCATGCATATAGAATATCCCCAAAACAGAAATCCATCTGTATAATATAAACTCGAAGTACTAAAGCATACCATTTTCCAGTATGGGGGGAGTTAGTGCCCGTAGATCTACCTTTAGGATTCGCATCAATTAGGGTGTCTGTTCCCTAATTCTTAGGCTACCAAGCTAAAAGGGGTGATATTCGATTCGATAATCCAACCATAGAATGTAGTTTCGATTACTTGTGTCTATTTCGTAAAACATTTATAAAAGCAGCGCATGTATTCTCAGTCCCAAAAATATATATTGCAAAAGCATTTAAAAAGGGAGCAAATGAAACTCACTATCTGTATTTTATAGTAAAAATACATATGACGACATTGAACAACTGAAAAATGCAGGGTTGGCCTCGGATTCACGAACCTATATCATTCATATATACATTAAAACATATTCTTGTAATCGAATAATTCTATTTATTATTATTAATGATGTATTTATTATATTTAATAATTTATAAGTTTCATTATTTATTTATGTATTTTCATTTTTATATATAGAAATTTTAATATAGTTAAGTTATGTAATTTAAATATATTTGTGTATATGAAATCTTTATTTTATACTTATAACCTTAACAATATCTTTAAAACCTTTATTTTTCATAATCATATTAATTTTAATGATGTTGATAATACTAATAATAATAATAATAATAATAATAATAATAATAATAATAATAATAATAATAATAATAATAATAATAATAATAATAATAATAATAATAATAATAATAAAGATGTTACTTTTAATGATACTATTAGTTTTAACAAAAACGAAAGGTTTGAAAATAATGTTACTTTTAGTAATAATGGTATTACTAATAATACTAATACTGATAATAATAATAATAATTATAATAATTTTACTACTAATGATATTAGTGATAATGATAATACTAACAATAATAACGATATTGTTAAGAATGATATTTATGTTAATAACTACTAATAATTATAGAGATGGTACTAATATTAATATAAATGAAGATAATAATAATTTGTATCATTTTCATAATACTATTTATATCCAAGATTTCTATATTCGTAATCTCCGTGTTAAATTTCTAAAACTAATGACTAAAGCTTCTACAACATTAATTCGTAATCTTAATCATAATCATAATCATAATAATAATAATAATAATAATAATAATAATAATAATAATAATAATAATAATAATAATAATAATAATAATAATAATAATAATAATAATACTTATTTTACTAATAATCTGATATAATTAATAATATTGATAACAATTAATAATGCCATAATACTAATAAGTAATAATAATAATAATAATAATAATAATAACCATGATGAGAATAATAATATTAGTTACTTTAAGGATAATAACATTCATTATATTAATATTAGTAATAACACTACTTACATAATAATAATAGCATAATCAATAATAATAATAATAATAATAATAATAATAATAATAATAATAATAATAATAATAATAATAATAATAATAATAATAATAATAATAATAATAATAATAATAATAATAATAATAATAATAATAATAATAAAAATAAAAATAAATAACAAAAGACTACCTCAAAAGAATTTGTTCCAAAAAAATAACAACCCACGCCCGGGCTCAAACCCGCGACCTCCCGCTCACCCATAAACCTCCTTAACCATCCTGCTATTTCTGTTTATCCGAAATAGTACGAACCATCTATCTATTTAACTTATTATTTTCTGTTTCTTTTCTCTTCATCATCAACTCAAATCGAACAGAAATCCAAAAGTTATAACAATGAGTTTACCCTTTGAATTAAACGAAGATACAGAAACAAACAATTGTGATTCTTGTTGTTTGAAAAAAAAATAATAATAAATAAATAATAATATAGCAGCAGCCTATTCGCGAAGAACCATGACCATAAATTGATTTTTGATTTTGAGCTTGATTTAGATAAAAGTTACAACACGAAATAGGTTCCAATTCATTCTTAGAAACTTTAGGAATCCTTAATTGAACTTGAAACATCAACATCGATTCCAATTTCACGAAGAACAATTTCATTGACTTTTTGATTTAAAACTTTGACTCTCGAATTCGTAATCGATATGAGGAATTTAAATTTGAAAACTTGCAAAAAGTTTGACATTAGGATTCCTAACAAAATTACATTCTTAGATTTTGAATTATCATTTGAAATCGAGCTTTTGAATTTAATAATTGGAAACAGAGATGTCGAGCAAAATAAAAAAAATAAATAAATCTGTCTTTGGTTTGATCACAGCAGCGCAAGTATATAATGAAGGGATTTTTGTTTGATAATGTGAATGAATTAGATGTTTAACAAATTACCGATAGAAACAAATTTGATAAACAGTTTGATGGTTATATCTAACAAAATTCGTACGAGCAACAATAATTTATATAATTTTTATGCATATAATTATATTTATAATTATTTATATATCTGCATATAAATAAATTTATATATATACATATATAATTGTTTTATTTGTCAGTTTATATCTATCTGTATAAAATCCGTAATTTCTGGAAAATTAACAAGTGTAAATACTATTAATAATACAAATAATAATATTACTAATATTAATAATAATATTGATAAATGAATTAGTAATAATGAATAATAATAATGAGAGTAATAAAAATATTAAGTCACAATAATAATAATATTAGTGAAAATGATAATAATAATAATAATAATAATAATAATAATAATAATAATAATAATATTATTATTAATGATTATAATAATAATAATAATACTAATTATATGATAATAATAATATTAATGATAATATATATATATATATATATATATATATATATATATATATATATATATATATATATATATCAAATTCTATATCTATATGCTATATATTTAATATAATGATATTAAAAATACTAATGTTGATATCATATTGAAAGTGGTAATAATATTACCTTAGTAACTATATTTTAAATTTATAATTTAATTTAATATCTTAATATTATTTATTATTAATTATGTAATATAACATATTGTATAATAACATATACTAAATATTTAGTATTTACACATTTTATATATAATATTATATAATTGTGTTTACATATTAGTTACATCATGTAAATATGAATACATTAATAATATTTTATATATATATAATCATTATATACCTATTTACTATATTATATTATTTCATAATAGAAAAATTTCAACACAATATTTATATCTCTCTCTCTCATATATATATATATATATATATATATATATATATATATATATATATATATATATATATATATATATATATTACAATATACATATAATAATAATCATGTATAGAAATCATATATATATTTATATATAGATTTATTTATTTTTTTAACAATAACATTATTATCTTGCATATTATTTTACATATTTGATTTTAATGTTTAACTTGTATTTTATTATTTCAAATTATATTTCAAATTATTATATATATATATATATATATATATATATATATATATATATATATATATATATATACACATTTAAATATATACGTATTCATTTACAAATAGTTGTTCGTGAATCGTCGGAATTGGTCGAATGTCAATTGAATATATGAAACAGTTCAAAATTTTTGAGACTCAATATTACAGAATTTGCTTATCGTGTCGGAAACATATAAAGATTAAGTTTAAATTTGGTCAAAAATTTTCGGGTCGTCACTAGCACCGGCCTGCCATACGGCCTGCCAGCCGGCTTGCCACATCACAAACAGCTTGTCATGGCATCGGGCACCTAAAACGGCTTGCCCTTGGCACTGGCCTCCAAAAATGGCTTGCTAGCCGCCCTGTCATATGACCTGCCAGCCGGCTCCCAGCCAATTTTGTGCCTATTTAAAGGGCCATTTGCATTTATATTTACACAGACTTCAATTCACTTCTCTCTTTCTCTCTCTCTCTCTCTCTCTCTCTACAATATTATTCATACTTCAAGGTCTTTGACTCCGTGCGGGAAACCTAGTACCCGGAGAAGAACGTCGAAGATTGTATTAGGAGCGGTCTGGAGTTTGAAGTTGTCACTTTTTTTATTCGAAACTCGTTTAATCTACTGGTACTTCTATCATTTATCTTTACATAATGTCTTCCATTATTATGATTTATGATATTGTTACCATGATTAGCGAGTAGTTATCTTTAGTGTATGCTATGATGTAGTTAGTTATAATGCTGAAATAATGTTATAGTTTGTGTATGTTGTTGAGATGCTTTCCGATTATGCTTTAAACTCAATCGTTTTTCCAACTAACATAACGTAGTTATCGGCTCTGTTATTGGGAAGTCGCGAACCCCGATTCAGAGTACACTATCTGTGTCACTCCTTGGTAAGAGAAGTCTATCGAATACAACGTAAGTTTGACTGAGGCACACCGGTTGTAGTAAGTCCACCGAGCCTTGGATTCCGACTGATGACTCTTTCGTAGTGAAACATCTAACTAGGCCCATAGTACATTGTCGGTCCTAGACCATTCTAGTGTAGTCACAAAGCATATAAACTTCGTATGTGCATGTTGAAGCACAACGGTTATTGTAAGTTGTACCTCTGCTAAGTAAGGCCATAGAACCCGGTCAGTGCTGATTAGTACATTTTACCATAACGCGGTCTCAAGCATTGCACCCCACTTGAGGGATTCTTAGTTAATTAGGGAACTGTTTGTTTAAACACATATATGATTGGACCGTTAGGATAACCAAACGTGTTCATGGAAGTCAAACCGACTTGGTCATGGTGTTCCTTATGGTTAAACTCTTTTTAAGGGTCTAACTATCTTTTTAAACCCAATCATTAACGAAAACATCGAAACACATCACGTCTCTCAGATATGACATACCTTGTACTTCATTGTGCTTAAGAAAGTTAGACCTTTGTAGAATGTTAATACGTTACCCAACCGAGTCGCTCAATTGGATGAGCCGTTTGAATGTGTATGCCAGTAGTCAGACTGCACGGGCTTCGGGGGTAAGGGACGTTGATGTCTATTCAGAATCTTCAAGCCTAACGCATTACTGGTGACATGTCTTACGACAGGGGCGGTGAGACCAGTGTAGTGAGTACAAGGTCACTACCTATTCATGAGCCAGCATTCCATAATTTCGGCAAAGTAACTAACGAAATCATAGTATGCACTTGCTTTAACCTTATCTGAATTACAAATTTTATCACATTTATTTTATTTTATCTTATAAGCCAGAAAACCTAAAATTAGGTAATACACAACTACTCTTTCACTTTAGGATTATCTTAAGTTATAAATATATGTTTGATTCTACTGATCTCTTAAAAATTTGACCATAGGTCATACTTCCTTTACTCACCATAATAAGGAGTAGTACAATTTAGGCCCCTCTAAATATAAATTTAAAACTATTGTTTCACCTCCCGATAGCTGATTCTGACGCCTTGCGGCCTAACGACACCGCATAAATAAAACCGTCTGTTTCGGTCATATCATACCTAAATCGAAGAACACACAACACTTCAAAACACGAATGGAGAGGCTTCAATCCTTGGATCTACAAGCAAGATTGCAAGTCCCGCTCTGATACCAATTGTTAGTTCCAATATGATGATTATCGATCGGTTTATGTGTGTTTGTGTGGGTTTGGTATAGTTTAGTTAGTAAGAACACTAGAGAGAATATGTAAATATAGACTATGATAAAATGGATAACTAAATTATAAAAGTGGTGGGGAGGTTGTTTATATATGACAACCTCCCATGTTACAAAAGTTTCATATAGTTACCATGGTAAAATGTAAATACAAACTATTACAATAATAAAACCACACGCCAGTAAACTAAACAATTACATTGTCAACAGACTTGGAACATTTAGCTGGGACTGGACTTTGATGCCCAAGTGGCGTGCTGGATCTGACTTGGAACATTTGGTTACCCTTCTGAATGCTTATACATGCTCTGGTAAAAACAGGGACGAATGGATTTGGAAGTTTAACAACAACAACATTTTCTCCTCCGGCTCTCTTTTGAACCTGCTTGCCTAGTTTGAAACTACAAACATGCCCTCACTGGTTCCAACAGCTCTCAAAAAATTGATACCGCAAAAAATTGCAATTTTTATTTGGCGTGTTGTACAAAACAAACTACCGGTAACAACCAAGCTTGATAATATGGGGATTGATCTCCACACGTTGAGATGCCCGGTATGTGATGATGAGATCAAAACCATCCATCACACTCTTCTATCCTGCAAACTCGCGAGAAATATCTAGGATCGTATATGCAAGTGGTGGAGCATAGATCGACTAAACATCTCTGACATTGCGCACTTTTTAAATCTCCCAACTCACGGTTCACCACTACCACGGGTGCTAGTATATGGCAAGCCATTGTCTGGGTCACGTGCTACCACATTTGGAATAACCGCAATGATTTCGTGTTTGGTAATAACAAATTGAGTATCCCGAAAATTGTCACCGATATCTAGGTTAAAACCTTCAAGTAGATAAACCGTCGAGCAAGTAAAATCGAGCTTGATTGGCATTCCTGGATGTTCAATCCAATGGAATATGATGCTAACCCAATTTCCAAAGTAGGAATTGGCTAACCCGTAGGTGTTTTACTCGATTCATTGATCATTCTCTGGGATAGAAATAAAATGTGTTCGGACGACATGCTTTGTAGCTGGTTCACCGGCACTGCGTATCGTTCCCTTCACAGCTTGGCCTCAAGTGATATTTTCTACCTAAAGCTTTGATTAGTGAAAAGGGTGTTTTCCTACGTCTCGTGTTTTCTTTTATCTGTTTCTTGTTCATATGATTGTAAATTCTTGAGTGGTCGCGTTTTGATTGTAGGGTTCTAAGCCCCTGTTGTATATAAATTTTATTTTAATAAAGTTGATCTTTCAAAAAAAAAAAGTACGATGCAATATTTGTAGTACAAACAAAAATAGTAAGGATAACTGTTTTTTAGATGGAAAGAGTATAGCCGTACAGTGGTTATAAAGGATTACGACAATCTTAGCGCTTTGTTATAGTCGTACAATTTCTCTGACGACACGTGTTATTTTAATGGTAAGATTTTTTTAACAAACAACTTAAAATAAAGTTATCATTAACGTACATAAAAGTGTTAAATATAATGATCATATATCGATTTTAAAATAATAATTATTAATTTGTATATCAGTTTTAACTAGTTGTGGAGCCCTCGCTTCGCGCCGTGAGCTCCGTTTTGAATGCGAGTTAAAAAAAAAGTCTTGATCTATTTTGTAAAAAAGAATTTTTTTTCGATATATAACATTGAAGGGTTGTTCCTTTTGTGAAAGTAGCTTCTTTTAGCGTTCAGTTTTTTTTTTGTTTTTTTTTTATTTTTTAAAGTTAGTTGATCTATTTTGTGAAAAAGAATGTTTTTCGACATCTTTTAGAATTGCAGGGTTGTTCATTTTATGAAAGTTGCTTCTTTTATCCTTGAGGAAGGAAAAAAAAGGGAAAAAAGTTAGATGATTTTTTTGTAAAAAAGTATTTTTTCGACATCTTTTGGTAACATTGAAGGGTTAGTTCTTTTACGAAAGTTGCTTCTATTATCGTTGGAGACCCAAAAAAAAAATCACTGTAGCACAGTAGTGGCCTTTGTGGGTCCAACTGTTTAAGCGGAGCGTACAAGTCGGTAAAGCGTGGTGGGTGTTATTATTCAGTATTTTTGGTTTTAGTAATGGGATAAATAATAGTTTAGAATTTAGAATATAGGTATAAAGTGGGGGGTTTGATTTGTATTTTAATCAAAGTTAAGGGGTTAGTTTTGTAGAAAACGAAATTGTAATTAGTACTATTCATAGTGAATAAGACAAATTTTGTCTATTAGATAATATGTATTCAAATGCGTGTATATAATTTGTATATAATTTTTATTTGGGTTCATTCAAAACAAAAATAATAAATTAAATTATACGTATAAATATAAATAATTGTTTAGTGATCAAGCAAAAAAAAAACCCGCATTCTTATCTTCTATAGTATCATTTAAATCTCTAAAATGTTGATGTCATAAATAAGGATTATCCATGTCTAAAAAAAATAAAAATAAAGAAAAACTTTATAAGCCCTCGTGATGATGTCATTAAAATAATTAATTATTTTTAATAAAAATATTAACATGTTAATTGTAGAATATATGAAGCATTATGTACAACCTTATGATAAAATATCTACATGATCATGTATACAATATTTGAAGCATTATGTACAATCTTATGGTAAACACCCTCATGAACATATGTACAATATTTGAAACAATATGTACAACCTTATGATAAAACACCCCATGACTATATGTACAAACTTTATAACAATTGTACAATCTTTTACAGAACACCTCATAAACACATGTACAAACTTTGAATCATATTGTACAATCTTCATATAATAATTGTATTTTAATTTTTTTTTAAATTAAAGAAACATTTGTTATTACTAATAATTATTATTAAAAATATAAATACTTAAATTTTAGAGCAAACTTTATTATTATTATATTATTAATATTCAAATTCAAATATGAGTTCTCTTTGATTAATTACGTTATATATGTATGCGAAATACATGTCTCAATAAAATGTTGTAATGTAGCTTTTATGATAAGAAAAATAATTATCGTGATGAAAATTGGAAGAAAGTGGTGGGATAATAAATGTAGTTCATTTATTTTGACCAAGTTAAGTATATATCAGAAGTTAAGTATATCAATATGTTTGTAAAAACAACGACAAGTTTCTTAGTAGGAATATGTGGTTACACAGGTCATTAAACTAAATGACTTTAGCCTTTACGTTCACTTAATACCTAAAACATATCATTAAACAGTTTCATTTAAACAAACTCGTGATTCCACGGGTCATTTTACTACTATATATAATAAAAAAATATGGATCTTAGGTAATTTGATGATTAGCTAGAAAACGAATATTTTTATTGTCAAATAATTCTATGATCCAAAACTCGGTGGACCCCCGTAACTGAATTATAAAGACAAAAATCTTTATCAAAATTTTCCTAAAATGTTAATGCAATGTAAATCTAAAACAAGTCGACGTAAAACTCAATAGTCAATCCTAAATATTATAGAAAAAAAATCTATGAATTTCTCTTTAAACAAGTTAACACTCTACCGTTGAAGGCAAAAAAGTTAAAACTTTGATTTATATTACTTTATATTATACTTGATTAAAGTCTACAATACATAAAACACAAAACCGGGATTTACGGATCTTGATGCATTAGGCAAGGGTGTTTTGGCTTCACAAATCGAAGGATGACGACGATAATCACGTGTAACCCTCGTGACTTGCAAATCTGATTTAGTTGTGAACCCCCCACTCTCTAAACGTATCAAGTAGTAATAGTAGTTATAGTTAGTTAATTTATTTATTTAATTTATTTTCTAAAAAACATAGGAATAAAACTTTATATCTAATTAGGAAAGCTTCTTTAAAATGATCAATCCATAAATACAACAAAAAGAGTAAGAGACAACAGAAACAATATTTGGGATATTTGGGGTGTGTTGGATTGTATGGGTAACAGAATAAAGTTACCGGATTGTTTTTTAATTGTGTGTTCACTTTTTTGACGAAGTATTTCGTCTCAATTAATCACGGGTTACACGAAATTTTGAATGGAAAATGATTTTTTAACCTACTCAATTAACCTACAAATTAACCTACCAAATAAAATAATGACATGTGGATTACTTTTTATAAATATTCACTAATTAGTATTTTATGGTTTTTATAATACCAAAACTAACCTTTCCTTATTATTAGTATGTTAATATTAAATATTAAATACGGAGTATTTAAGTGGTTATTGATGTCATTCCTCTTCGGTGTAATCCGAGATTCATCTCTAACATTTGAAGATAATTGATCGTTCATGAATTAAATTAAATATTATCCCACTAAAATTTTGAATATCACATGTTAATCGATATCAATCGACTCAGTCTCGCGTCCACTTAACAATATAAATTATTTTGGTTATTAAATAGTTAATGATGTTAGTAAAAGAATATGGTTTGACAAGACGTAAGTTCATCAATGATTCTATGTCATGTTATCATTCTCGTAGGGTTTTTTTTTCTTTTTCTTTTTTTTTTAATATTGTTTATGAAATTTGGTCGAGGGGTAAAAAATCTCGGTTGGTTCTGAGCTCGTATCATTGATAAAATAGGGGCGAGTTCAAATCATGGGGAAGTTTTCTCCAAGGTTGTACCGCTGATATCCTTCACTCTGTGCGGACCAAGCAGTTAACCTAAAGCATTTCGGGTACAATTTGCGTGATAGATGTGAGAAGTTTCTTCCTAACGCGTGTGTGGATGACAAACGAGAGTAGCCGATGCCGAATTTACAGTTAAAAAAATGCCACTTAGCATCATTGTACCCATGAAACGGTATATATAATTATCTGATTGAATCGGAATAAATAAATAAAAAGATACTCCGTAAATATTAATTTGTGTTTGAGTTGTGCATTGCTTTCAAATTTCAATGTATGATTTCCGCTCCATCAATTGATTTTATGGTTAATATGAAGTGATGATGTTTAACTGATTGTTTGAAGAATTAAAATTTAATATTAAAAAAGACAAAATTGCTGAAATAGTCCCTGTGGTTTGTACCAAAATGCTGGTTTAGTCCCTGTGCTTTTTTTTGATGGATTTGGTCCCGGTGGTTTATAAAAGTTGCTGATTTAGTCCCTCTGACCGACGGCCGTCAAAAAAGGCCGTTAACTCCAGTCATGTGCCAGACATGTGAGGGTATTTTCGTCAGTTTCTTTCATTTATTTACAATATTGCTGAAATGGTCCCTGTGGTTTGTAATAAAGTTGCTGAATTGGTCCCTGTGGTTTGTAACAAAATTGCTGAAATCTTTATCCCCAAAATTTTTATCTTCCTCACCTTCATCTTTATCCGCAAAAAATATGAACAAACCCTAAGTTTTTATTTTCTTCAAACACTTTAATTAATATGTAAAATCAAACACACCAAAATTAAAATTAAATCCACTATATGCTTAACAAGTAAACACATCTATTTGATTTGATTAAAACTATATATCGATTAAATAGATATAAATCTGAATTGAAAACCTAACAACAGAAGGAAACCCAGATATACCCTGTTCTTGAGTTCAAAATTCCAAAATCTCGAATTCGAAAATAAATTCAAAATGTATTAATGTGGTAGTGTTAGGAATTGTCCATTTAAACTATCTGCAAGTTTTCAAAACCTAATTCTTTCTATCGCGTTCCAATTTAAGAGTCAAAGTTATATTTTCAAAAGTCAACTAATTTGTTCTTGAGGAAATTCGAACACGTCTTGATGTTTTAAGTTAAATTGATGATGGAGAAAGTTTCCAGTAACGATTTTATACTTATTTCATGTTGAAGTCGTGGTCTAAAACAATCTCAATTTCAAAACCAAAAATTATGTTCTTCGTGTTCATAAAGTGTCTGCTGCAGTTTTATTTTATTTTCTTTCTTTCTGTTATTTAACCAAATCCAAACACATCATGATCGTTTATGTTTCAATTCCAAAACGTAAACCAAACTGAATTAGCTGTAATGATTTTGGTTGGTTCTCTGGTCAATTGATTTCTGAGTTGGAGAAGAAAGGGGAAGCATGAAGGAACGTGATAAATAAATATAGGTGGGATGTTAATCAGGAAAAATAGAAATGGTTACATGGTTTAGGGTGTTGACGGGTATTCGAGAGGTCGCGGGTTTGAGCCTTGTTCGTGGCATTTTTTTTAGGAAAGCCTTTAAGGTAGTTTCCATTATTATTTCTTGGTACAAACCACAGGGACCAATTCAGCAACATTGTTATAAACCACAGGGACCATTTCAGCAATATTGTAAATAAATAAAGGAAACTGACGAAAATACCCTCACATGTCTGGCACATGACTGGAGTTAACGGCCTTTTTTGACGGCCATCGGTCAGAGGGACTAAATCAGCAACTTTTATAAACCACCGGGACCAAATCCATCAAAAAAAAAGCACAGGGACTAAACCAGCGTTTTGGTACAAACCACAGAGACTATTTCAGCAATTTTGTCATTAAAAAAATTAAAAACAATAATAAAAAAACACTGGGATGTTTAAATCTTTTGTCATTGTAGATTTTTGTCAATGTAAATTAGCTCAAGTACCAGTTATTGTTTGTATGATGTTTAGTTTTTTAGAGAATTAAGGATGAAATTAAAAATTAGAAAATCTAGTACTAATATTTAGGAAAGGTTAGTTTTGGTATAATACAAAAGATAAAATACTAATAAGTGAATATTTAAAAAAGGTAATCTACATGTCATTATTTTATTTGGTAGGTTGATTTGTAGGTTAATTGGGTATGTAGAAAAATCATTTTCCATTTTGAATGGGATAAGAAAAAGAATGGATTATCTTCTTGGCTAAAGGAGAATAATCACGGGCAATTGTAGAATGTATTTTCTGGTTACAAGTAATTGAGAGTAGAAAGTATTGTATGTAAAAGTTCAAAAATGTTTAACCCATTTTCAGAAAACAAGTTCCTTATTTATAATGGGCGGAAAAAAAAAAGGTGAACTCGAAGGGTTGCATTCTTTGAAAATGTAACGTCCCGTTTCGGTCTCATAACTAACGGAGACTATTTATTATCTCAAAATTTTTCCAGTAACAATAAGTTCACGTAAAAAGTAAATGATTTTAAAGTAACATGACACATTTAACAATGTTTAAGTTATTAAAAACTCAAATGTGAATAAATAAAGTTTAAAATAAAAACTGGATCTCCAACTATGCAGCACGCGACTTCTAATAATACAGCGGAAGCAAATCATCTAAATACCTGAGAATAAACATGCTAAAAGTCAACACAAAGGTTGGTGAGTTATAGGTTTAACATTGGAAAAAAAAATAAGGATAAGCCACAAGATTTTCATGTTAAAAACATTATGAAAATATATACTCTAACGTTAATCTGAGCATCCAATAACCAAACCTAACAAATAGATATGTATATGTTACCCATAGAATAATAAACACCGAATCAAGTGTTGAAAATTCAAAGTACTAAACACCCGGCTGACAGCCCAAGTGGAGTTGTCAAACTCTATAGATTTATATTTAGGATTCACGACAACAGTTCAAAAACCAACAGTTAATAGTTACAAAGCTCGGAAATATTTTTTGACTCACTCAACGTAGAATTTAACTTTTAATACTTGTGTCCATTACGTAAAAATAAAACATTTGCATGTATTCTCACCCCAATTATAAAAACAATAAAGAGTGTAAAAAGTGTGGCTATAACTCACATTAAGCATAGTAATGAATTACTAAATAATGCGCAATAAGCAAGACCACAATTGGTCAACAATCAACCTAAAATAATAGAATAGGTTAATAAATATCTAACATTCTAAGTTGGGTCATAGTGTATTCGTAGTCCTGGTACTTGGTTTTGACTCGACAATCCTTAGTAACTTTTAGTGTTTAAAGCATCTGAACAATATTTAGATAAGTACTATACGTATATTTAATAAGGCTAGACTTGATTAAATTAAAACAGTATCCTAGGTTTTTCAGAAAAAAATCAAACAAAATAGTCAATCTTAAAAGTCCATTTGAAACGTATTATTCAAAAAGTCAATGGTCAACAGTCAACTCAAAAGTCAACACGACTAAAAAATGACTTTTAAAACTCATACATGTTTATTTATAATAATATTGACACAGTGAAACGCCCCGTCCTAATCCATCTGGACGAAGTCATCAACATTTGATCCCAGAGCGATGATCGACTCCAAGTGATGTCCTTAAAATGAGCAGATGCACAGCGGAAGATTTCTTTCATACCTGAGAATAAACATGCTTTAAAGTGTCAACCAAAAGGTTGGTGAGTTCATAAGTTTATCATAAAACAATAAAATTCATCATTTTGATAGACCACAAGATTTAAATGCTGCATGGTACAAATGGACCCGAATCCTATACCCACATGTAATGTACATGCGATATCTTTTAAATACAGTACACCTTTCTCGTGTACGAAATTATCTTTCATAAATCTTAGTAACCGTACACATATCTCGTGCACAAAAATAACATACACATAACCTGTGTATAAAATCATTCTCTCGATACATAACATTCACATCAATTGGTGGCAATTATCATGTTCACATAATTCAATGGTGGCAATTATCCTGTCCACATAATTTAATAGTGGCAATTATCATGTCCACATAATTCAATAATAATCCGCAGAACTTCGGTCTGCATAATAATTCATTCGAGAAATGTTTTGTTTGTGTCTATCTCGTCAAACATTTATAAAAGCATTTCATGTATTCGCAGTTCAAAATATATTTCAAAAGCATTTAATAAAGCAGTTGTAAAAACAGCGCATGTATTCTCAGTCCCAAAAATATAAAGAGTAAAAGGGAGTAAATGAACTCACCTAGTGTATTTTGTAGTAAAAATACATAGAACGACATTGAATAAGTATAGGGTTGGCCTCGGATTCACGAACATATATCATTTGTATATTTATTAATGCATATTCTTGTAATCGAACAATTTTATACATATATATATTATATATATATATATTTATATTTATATATATTATTAGTATTAATATTATAATTTTTATATTAGTAATTTATGTATCTCATTATTTCTACATAAGAATATACTTTTGTTATGTTATATGTATCAAATATTTTATATGTATATATTTCATTAGTTTGTTAAGATAGTAATTATATTAACACTAAAATAATATCAGTAGTGATTAAAATAATAATAATAATAATAATACTGTTAATAATAATGATAATCATATTAATGATAATAATATAAATGATAGTTTTAATGATAAATCTTATAATAATGATAATAATAGTAGTTTTTAATAAATTAACTAATTTAAAAAAATAATGATAATATTAATAATAATAACCCAAGGATTCATCATACTTAATAATAATAATAATATTCAATTTTTGTAACTATAATCATACTGATAATATTACTTTTAAAATTACTAAGGATAATAATACTTCTAATACGTATAATTCTAAACTTGATAATAATAATAATTATAATACCATTAATATCAATAATAATAATAATAATAATAATAATAATAATAATGATAATAATATATTTTTATTTCTTTCCTAATAATAATAGTGATAAACATAATCATAATCATAATCATAATTAATACTAACATTAATTAATAATAATAATAATAATAATAATAATAATAATAATAATAATAATAATAATAATAATAATAATAATAATAATAATAATAATAATAAGAATGAAAGATAAATGATTATACCCTTTGAAAGCTTTACTTAAAAAGAAAAGCCCTAGGCGGGATTCGAACCCGTGACCTCCCGCTATCTCGCAACACCCTTAACCATCTCTCTGACTCGTCATATCTGTTTAGAACTCTGACCCATATTTATTTAATTTGGTATTTCTGCTTTATCTCTTTCTTCTCCAATTCAGAAACTGGATCGACTAAGAATTCACACAGAGTATTGTTTATTTGTTTTAGATTGTGAAAATTATACATAAACGATTTAGGTTCTTTAATTCAAAACAGAAACCATTTGAATGAAGTGATTAACTTATTAAAGAAAATAAAAAAAAAATAGCTGTATCAGCTTTAAAAGAAAAACACGATGAACACCAAATCCATTTTCGAATTTTCAAACAGTTTTAGACAAATCTTAAAACACGAAATAGTTTCCAAATGGTTCGTATAATCTTTCTATACACACAATTGAAACAATAACATCAAATTGACTTCAAATTTTGCCATGAACAATCCGTTTGACTTTTTGAAATAAAAGTTTGACTCAGAAATTCAATCTTGTTTTGAAAAATTGAGAGTTAAGATTTTACAGGAAGTTTACTTGAATGATTCCTAACAAGAATGCTTTATTACATTTTAACATTAAAATCAAAAATCGAGTTTTTTCATTTTTTGAACACAAACAGGGACAGGCGACGGGTTCTTGGGTTTTTCTTGAAAAATCTAGACCTAATATTGACTATAAGGGTTTGAATTGATAATGACACTGGATAGCTGGATGACTTAATGACTAAGGTTGAGTAATTCGATTGTTATAACAAGAAACCAGTGTCGACAGGAAACCATCAGGTACAAAAAAAATAAAATAAAAAGTATAGCAGGAGAAAGGGATGGCTAACGTATTTTGGCTATATCTGGTTTGGATTTCGATTCCTATAATAAAGCTATGGACAACAAACAAATTCGTAAACAGTCTGATAGATACCAGCAACAGAATTGGGTCCTTTTCCTTGATTTTCTTATATTAAAAAAAATTAATAATAATCATTATATTAATAATACAAAATGATAATACTGAAATTTATTATCAATAACAACATAATAATAATACAATTTATAATAATTATCCTAATAATAATAATATTTATCATAAAAATGATATTGATAATAATATTAATCAATTATATAATTTTATAACAATAATACTAATAATACTAATAATAATAATAATAATAATAATAATAATAATAATAATAATAATAATAATAATAATAATAATAATAATAATAATAATAATAATAATAATAATAATAATAATAATAATAATAATAATAATAATAATAAATATATAATAATGACAAAACATAATAATACTACTAGTAATAACAAGTTACATATTTAAATTTTTATATCAATCTATCATATATTTTATTATTATTAATAATACAAATATTAATACTAGTAATAACAATGAGAGTAATACTTATAATATCAAATCTCATATTTATATATTATATATTAAATTAACAATATTAATAATACAAATATCAATATTGAAAGTAATATAATAACTATATTTTAAATTGTAATTTAATATAATAATATTACATTTTATTGATTATGTAATACTTATGTTATGTGATAATGAAACATCCCAACCCGTATTAAAACCGGCCCATAATTTTTTTTCCTTTTAATACGCTTTAAATAACACTTTAGGTCCCAATTGTGTTTCCATAAACATCTTTAATACAATAGAAGGTTTAATAAACCTTAAAACATTTAATACATTGATTAATTGTCCAAAAGGACATACACGACCCGACTAGTTTAGTTTCCAACCAAAACCGAGCATGGTGATTTGGGACTACGCTACCTAAATCCTAATCGAATACAAAAGCAAGATCTTCTAAGCAACCTAGCCAAGATCTCTAATCCCCAAGCTTACCCGAGCCGCCAAGCATGCGAACCTATAAAAATATCAACAACGAGAGGGTAAGCTAACGCTTAGTGAATGATAATATACTACATACATATATATGTATAAAATGGACACGCCACACAATTATCAAATACCGCATACCGAAGCATCCATGTATAAGGCAACTACACTAAGCATACCGTACGATCTCTAAGCAACAAGCTAAAGATAACAACAAAGTATATGTTCACCAACGACGATGTGAACAACGCCAATAAGCTACACCCGGAGGGTTAGCTACAACACAACATTACATTAATATATAACAATATAAAACGAATAAGGTTAACCCCTTAACCCATTACCGAATACCAAACGCCACAATGAAGATTGGCCGAGCTACACGAGCCTTAATAATCCGAACCCACACAAGATTACTTTCTTCACAACATCGAGGTTGGCCGAACTACACGAGCCTTAGTAATCCGAAACCACACGAGATTACTACCTCAATAAGATGACCGAACTACACGAGTCATCGTGAATCCGAACTACACGCGATTCACTTCTCAACATCAAAACCCACAGTCACGGGATTATAAAATCCACCACATCGGGGTCATCCACTTTACAACAATATCAACCCTTCGCCATTGGGGTTATAACATCCAAATCACAACCACGTGTGATAACGTACACACAAGCGTGTACCTCACCAAAGGTGGTCAACCGAAACGCACAACCGTGCCAATTGGACCTATACACAAGTCCATCAAATCCACCTATATGTGAAGTGAGCTCTATAGCCGAGAATCACTTCACCCGACCCGCACCCATCCTACACATACATATGCATATAGGATATTAACACTCACCTTGTCGCCTTGAAAAATGCTTCCAAGAATCCGTAACTCGTCAATGGAAAGTACCTAATCCATTATCACAAATTCAACAACACATTTAGATTGGATTTACAAACCAACCCAATTTGACACTTAGTGCAAATTCGACCCAAATGCACTTCCAAGGACAAACCGCGCCCAAACTACCCAATAATCACTAACACAAGTGATAATGGTCCTAATATGTCAATTAAACCCGAACACAAGTGTTAAACACTTATCGTTCTCAAAGTCGCCCATAAACCCTAATTTTGACCCATAAAGTCAAAATCTCACCAATTACAAGTTTTGACACCAAAACATGTTTAACTCGGTTTTATACTTCAACTTAATCCATTTTAAGTTTACAAAACTCAATGAATCGACATTCGGATCATAATCCTCAACAAACCCTAATTTTGACTCTAGTCAAAATTAGTCAACCACGAAAACCCTAAAAGTCTCCAAAACACCAATAATCACTAATGCTAGTGATTATACACCATTCACAAGTCTTAAACATAGTTAAATCATTAACCAACCCAAAACTCGCCTTTAACAACAATAAACCCGAATATTGGTGTTAATCTCCAATTAACAACTAAATGGGTTTCACCTATGAATCATACAATCAAAAGCCCCAAATTTGAATGATGAACACGAAAATGAAATTCGGAGTTAGAGCTTACCACTAGTATCACCGTGTAGCTAAGAACGAGGGGAAAAAACTTGTCAACTACGCCAAAGATCAAATCCCGATCCTTCCTTTCCAAAAATCCTTTTGAAATCAAATGGGTGTTTGAGTTTGAGAGGAAAAATGAAAAGAAAAGGGAAATTAAAATGAGAAATGAAATGAATGGATGAGGTTAAATCCTAAAATCTGGCTCAAACGCGAAAAGACCAAATTGCCCTTAAACTTCCTTACAAATTACAAGAATCCGGTGCCAGTTCGTGCAGTATGCCGCGCCGCGGCATTAATGGTCGCGCCGCGACCTTTGCCTGAGTCTGGTGCCTTCTTTACCACACTTTCTGATCTAAATTCTAGTTGATTGCCGCGCCGCGGCCTCATTTGTCGCGTCGTGACACATGGCGTGATCTGAGTCATTTTCTTGCATACAAGACCTCAACACCCGAACGTGTCCCGAACCCTTCATACGCTTATCGTACATACACAATACACCTATAAATCATATACGGGGAAAAATGGGGTGTTACAACTCTCCCCCACTTAGATTCGATCACGTCCTCGTGATCCTAGTCACGAACCCAAACGGACCCACACTCAATGGTCGTCGAACATGCATTTCAAACCGACTTCTACCACAAATTCGCTAACCCGATGGTTAATCCAATGACAAATTACACACTTGATCGCATCCCGAGACGTACAATACACGCAACAACCGAAGTCTACAACGGTCCCTTAGACAATTCTTCTTAAAGAGTTACCCTTAACAGCTAAATCGTCACCCGCGATTTATCAAATTCCATAATTCCGAGCACTAGCACTAACTTAATCCCTCACATCGGGAAAACTCAACCAATCTTGTATCGAGATATCAATTCCTTAGCATACCCCTACCGAGTACGACGCTAAAAACAACCAAGTCTCAACTTAAGGTCAACAACCCGAAGCGATGAAGACCGAACCAAACGAATTCTTACGTATAACACCAAACACTATACATCCCTTGTAGTGCGCAATACGACCAATACGCAACTACCGTAACATCATAACAAATGGTTAAGACCGATAACGCCCAAAACGACTATGGTAACATTAATCCCAAGGTCTACAAAATCGACTATCGTCACACCCGTAGCAACATGTGAGCAAAACACGGCTATCGCATCACTAATCATACAACATGGTCCTCACGACCCCACCATCGGCATATAAAACAACCGATAGTTTAAACATCACGGTCCTTACGACCCCCCATCGGTGTATAAAACAACCGTCAGATCACACAACACGAAGGCTGGCCGAAAACACACGCGCCTTAGTGAATCCGAACTACACGCGACTCACTACCTTCACCACAACAACAATCGAGATTGGCCGAACTACACGCGCCTTAGTAAATCCGAACTACACGAGAGTCACTATCCCGGAGGAATGACCGAACTACACGAGTCATTTGTGAATCCGAACTACACGAGACTCACTCCTCATTACAATGGCCGAAACCACACGAGTCATTTGTGAATCCGAACTACACGCGACTCACTTCCACAATAAGATGACCGAAACCACACGCGTCATCGTGAATCCGAAACCACATGTGATCCACTACCATGATGAAGTCAGCGGACCCGAAGATCATGCTTCACCAATCTCAACACCGGATGAAGTCAGCGGACCCCGTCAACGGTCATGCTTCACCGATATAACACCTCGCTAATGATGAAGTCAGCGGACCCCGAAGGTCATGCTTCACCAATCGCATACTCCCATGATGAAGTCAGCGGACCCTAAAGGTCATGCTTCATCAATCACCAATACCATGATTAAGTCAGCGAACTCCGAAAGTCGTGCTTCATCAATCAACGCCCTTTTGGCCTCGAACGACGAGTAGCGTAACATCGCGCTCTGCTACGCCATAGTGAATCCTAATGGATACCACTAACCATTCACACACTCGAGCAAGAACCACCTATATCAAACATAGGCACAAAACAATAATTCTCTAGAAGAGAATCCGACACACACCTCCCTTAACCGAAGGATTTCACCTTGCTCACCAAACACGTCCATTATCTCTCAACGAGATTTACCACATTACCACCTCGGTGATAATTCAAATCCAAACCATAAGTACAATTTATCTGAAATTGTAATCTACCACAAATTAACCAAAACCAGGTCTCGACAATATTTTTCGGATCTACCAAAAGCATCATCCGAAATCTCACACTAAAACTTCCTCGTGCGGGAGTGCAACTCCCCTACTTGGAACTATGTTCCATATCCACAACTCGTACAACCGTACAATGCTACCAAAGGTAGACTTTACAAACGATTGGGCTCACACGACCCATCACCATATCTTGCTCCAGCCTTGAGCACACGAAGGATTTCAATCAATCCTTAAACACTTCGAACAAAAAGTGTACCATGATTACACAAACCACACCCTCGGAATCATCCAATTGCTTTAGTTTGTCAACTTCCACCTTGTCACTCATGTACCTAAGGGTTTCACTTCGGTACCCTAAGTACAATGTAACCACAACATAATCGGAGTCGAACACCACGCTAGTAGGTATAAAAGAGGCACCTAATGTGGCGTCACGTAGACTCCTTTACCAACGTACATCGAGATCCAAAACACTCAATTTCAAGGGTTTCATCCCACTCGTCGAACCTCATGGTTCATCAACTCCAACACACAAGCGAACACGCGCTTAACAATCGAACACCAAAACCCATTTCCATGGCTTGGTAGAAACATTTCCCAAATACTAAGGAATGCTTGGTTGCACCAAGTCTTACGCCCTTCGCCCGACAATCAAACGTCACCATTGGGTACTTCCATTAGGAATGTTACCCATAACAACAATATGAACAACACAAGGCATTTAATCAACCCAAATTCAAACGGCACTTAATAAATAATCAAAGGGCATATTTATTAAAATGAAACGTACCTTAACGTCTCCTTGCCGCACCCGTCCCCGCTAACTTGGGACATTCCGACTTACGATGTCCTTCTTCTTGGTAATTGAAACACACCATACCATCACCCTTTGGTACCGAACATTCCCAAGACTTGTGACCCCTCATGCCATAATTGTAACATCTAGATGCACTAGAATCCGGTATACTCGTCTGCGTACCACCCGTGCTCACACTCGGACCCTCAGTCCTCTTACTCGGAGCACCATACGAAACAACCCTTCTCTCACTTGAAGGTTCACCCTTCTTTGATCGTGAATACTACTCAAAACCTCTAGCCAAGTTGAATAATTCCGCAAAAGATTTCGCTTGACCCCGGCTAATTTTACTCTTCAAGTCATCATTCAAGGTACGATAGAAATCCCCCATCAACAAACGATCATTCCCCAAATACTCCGGGCAAAAACGAGCCTTCGCCATAAAGGTCGTCTTGAGAGTATTCAAATCCATAGATCCTTGTCGCAAATTTCGCAACTCGTTACGCAATTCCCACAAATCGGCTGAAGTCCGGAACTCCTCGAAGAATTCCTTCTTAAACCCGTCCCACGATAACGCCATAAACGGTTCACCACCGACAAGATCAATCTTACCATCCAACCAATCCCTCGCCCTACCCCGCAACAAACTAGTAGCGAGTCTCGTCTTTTTCTCGGGAGGGCATTCAATAGTGCGAAAACACCCTTCGACATCCGAGATCCAAGTTGTGCTTATCAAAGGATCCGATTTCCCGTCATACATCGGGGGTTTAGTCCTCATGAAGCTCTTAAGACAACGCTCCATTTCACCACTACCTTGAAATTAGGAATACTTTTTATCCATTTCTTCTCGAAACGCACTCATTCACTGCGCAACGGTGGACGCAACTCTAGAGTTAAACTCCGCGTCATTCGTCTCGATCTCGTTTCGCGTCGTCATTCTAAAGAATACAAAACGATTAGTCCACGAACGTATAAAACAACACGCATAACACCGCCCCATCTTGCTCAACACTCGTCGTACATCACTTGTTAGACACGATTTGCACCCGTAATAAGGTTTGCAAGTCCTTATTACGCACACACGTCGTCTCAACTCGTTAGTACAATGACCGCCTCGCTCGATGATATAACCAACACAACGACAATTCCACTCGATATAAACACACGCAAGGGAATAGCATCACAACACAAGCCAAAAATCCTAGTTAGTCCACCTACAAACAAGGCACTAACTATAACCCGTTCCGACCCGTTCACCTACAAGTCCCGCAACAATTAAGCACACACAAAAGTCTAAGTCTGGGTACCTATCTCAAGTCGCCAAAATCCCTTAGACCATGCTCTGATACCACTTGTAACATCCCAACCCGTATTAAAACCGGCCCATAATTTTTTTTCCTTTTAATACGCTTTAAATAACACTTTAGGTCCCAATTGTGTTTCCATAAACATCTTTAATACAATAGAAGGTTTAATAAACCTTAAAACATTTAATACATTGATTAATTGTCCAAACGGACATACACGACCCGACAAGTTTATTTTCCAACCAAAACCGAGCATGGTGATTTGGGACTACGCTACCCAAATCCTAATCGAATACAAAAGCAAGATCTTCTAAGCAACCTAGCCAAGATCTCTAATCCCCAAGCTTACCCGAGCCGCCAAGCATGCGAACCTATAAAAATATCAACAACGAGAGGGTAAGCTAACGCTTAGTGAATGATAATATACTACATACATATATATGTATAAAATGGACACGCCACACAATTATCAAATACCGCATACCGAAGCATCCATGTATAAGGCAACTACACTAAGCATACCGTACGATCTCTAAGCAACAAGCTAAAGATAACAACAAAGTATATGTTCACCAACGACGATGTGAACAACGCCAATAAGCTACACCCGGAGGGTTAGCTACAACACAACATTACATTAATATATAACAATATAAAACGAATAAGGTTAACCCCTTAACCCATTACCAAATACCAAATGCCACAATGAAGATTGGCCGAGCTACACGAGCCTTAATTATCCGAACCCACACAAGATTACTTTCTTCACAACATCGAGGTTGGCAGAACTACACGAGCCTTAGTAATCCGAAACCACACGAGATTACTACCTCAATAAGATGACCGAACTACACGAGTCATCGTGAATCCAAACTACACGCGATTCACTTCTCAATATCAAAACCCACAGTCACGGGATTATAAAATCCACCACATCGGGGTCATCCACTTCACAACAATATCAACCATTCGCCATTGGGGTTATAACATCCAAATCACAACCACGTGTGATAACGTACACACAAGCGTGTACCTCGCCAAATGTGGTCAACCAAAACGCACAACCGTGCCAATTGGACCTATACACAAGTCCATCAAATCCACCTATATGTGAAGTGAGCTCTATAGCCGAGAATCACTTCACCCGACCCGCACCCATCCTACACATACATATGCATATAGGATATTAACACTCACCTTGTCGCCTTGAAGAATGCTTCCAAGAATCTGCAACTCGTCAATGGAAAGTACCTAATCCATTATCACAAATTCAACAACACACTTAGATTGGATTTACAAACCAACCCAAATTGACACTTAGTGCAAATTCGACCCAAATGCACTTCCAAGGACAAACCGCGCCCAAACTACCCAATAATCACTAACACAAGTGATAATGGTCCTAATATGTCAAT
The DNA here is from genome assembly GCF_046630445.1 of Rutidosis leptorrhynchoides. Taxonomy (NCBI): domain Eukaryota; kingdom Viridiplantae; phylum Streptophyta; class Magnoliopsida; order Asterales; family Asteraceae; genus Rutidosis; species Rutidosis leptorrhynchoides. Next base: position 483,312,322 of record NC_092336.1, read on the forward strand.
TAAACCCGAACACAAGTGTTAAACACTTATCGTTCTCAAAATCGCCCATAAACCCTAATTTTGACCCATAAAGTCAAAATCTCACCAATTACAAGTTTTGACACCAAAACATGTTTAACTCGGTTTTATACTTCAACTTAATCCATTTTAAGTTTACAAAACTCAACGAATCGACATTCGGGTCATAATCCTCAACAAACCCTAATTTTGACTCTAGTCAAAATTAGTCAACCACGAAAACCCTAAAAGTCTTCAAAACACCAATAATCACTAATGCTAGTGATTATACACCATTCATGAAATGTCCCGTTCTTATTGATTAAAAACGTTCCATGTTAATTGATTTCGTTGCGAGGTTTTGACCTCTATATGAGACGTTTTTCAAAGACTGCATTCATTTTAAAACAAACCATAACCTTTATTTCATCAATAAAGGTTTAAAAAGCTTTACGTAGATTATCAAATAATGATAATATAAAATATCCTGTTTACACACGACCATTACATAATGGTTTACAATACAAATATGTTACAACAAAATAAGTTTCTTGAATGCAGTTTTTACACAATATCATACAAGCATGGACTCCAAATCTCGTCCTTATTTAAGTATGCGACAGCGGAAGCTCTTAATAATCACCTGAGAATAAACATGCTTAAAACGTCAACAAAAATATTGGTGAGTTATAGGTTTAACCTATATATATCAAATCATAATAATAGACCACAAGATTTCATATTTCAATACACATCCCATACATAGAGATAAAAATCATTCATATCTGGTAACCAACATTAACAAGATGCATATATAAGAATATCCCCATCATTCCGGGACACCCTTCGGATATGATATAAATTTCGAAGTACTAAAGCATCCGGTACTTTGGATGGGGTTTGTTAGGCCCAATAGATCTATCTTTAGGATTCGCGTCAATTAGGGTGTCTGTTCCCTAATTCTTAGATTACCAGACTTAATAAAAAGGGGCATATTCGATTTTGATAATTCAACCATAGAATGTAGTTTCACGTACTTGTGTCTATTTTGTAAATCATTTATAAAACCTGCATATATTCCCATCCCAAAAATATTAGATTTTAAAAGTGGGACTATAACTCACTTTCACAGATTTTTACTTCGTCGGGAAGTAAGACTTGCCTACTGGTTGATTCACGAACCTATAACAATATATACATATATATCAAAGTATGTTCAAAATATATATACAACACTTTTAATATATTTTTATGTTTTAAGTTTATTAAGTCAGTTGTCCTCGTTAGTAACCTACAACTAGTTGTCCACAGTTAGATGTGCAGAAATAAATCGATAAATATTATCTTGAATCAATCCACGACCCAGTGTATACGTATCTCAGTATTGATCACAACTCAAACTATATATATTTTGGAATCAACCTCAACCCTGTATAGCTAACTCCAACATTCACATATAGAGTGTCTATGGTTGTTCCGAAATATATATAGATGTGTCGACATGATAGGTCGAAACATTGTATACGTGTCTATGGTATCTCAAGATTACATAATATATAATACAAGTTGATTAAGTTATGGTTGGAATAGATTTGTTAACAATTTTCACGTAGCTAAAATGAGAAAAATTATCCAATCTTGTTTTACCCATAACTTCTTCATTTTAAATCCGTTTTGAGTGAATCAAATTGCTATGGTTTCATATTGAACTCTATTTTATGAATCTAAACAGAAAAAGTATAGGTTTATAGTCAGAAAAATAATTTACAAGTCATTTTTGTAAAGGTAGTCATTTCAGTCGAAAGAACGACGTCTAGATGACCATTTTAGAAAACATACTTCCACTTTGAGTTTAACCATAATTTTTGGATATAGTTTCATGTTCATAATTAAAAATCATTTTCTCAGAATAAAAACTTTTAAATCAAAGTTTATCATAGCTTTTAATTAACTAACCCAAAACAGCCCGCGGTGTTACTACGACGGCGTAAATCCGGTTTTACGGTGTTTTTCGTGTTTCCAGGTTTTAAATCATTAAGTTAGCATATCATATAAATATAGAATATGTGTTTAGTTGATTTTAAAAGTCAAGTTAGAAGGATTAACTTTTGTTTGCGAACAAGTTTAGAATTAACTAAACTATGTTCTAGTGATTACAAGTTTAAACCTTCGAATAAGATAGCTTTATATGTATGAATCGAATGATGTTATGAACATCATTAATACCTTAAGTTCCTTGGATAAACCTACTGGAAAAGAGAAAAATAGATCTAGCTTCAACGGATCCTTGGATGGCTCGAAGTTCTTGAAGCAGAATCATGACACGAAAACAAGTTCAAGTAAGATCATCACTTGAAATAAGATTGTTATAGTTATAGAAATTGAACCAAAGTTTGAATATGATTATTACCTTGTATTAGAATGATAACCTACTGTAAGAAACAAAGATTTTTTGAGGTTGGATGATCACCTTACAAGATTGGAAGTGAGCTAGCAAACTTGAAAGTATTCTTGATTTTATGTAACTAGAACTTGTAGAATTTATGAAGAACACTTAGAACTTGAAGATAGAACTTGAGAGAGATCAATTAGATGAAGAAAATTGAAGAATGAAAGTGTTTGTAGGTGTTTTTGGTCGTTGGTGTATGGATTAGATATAAAGGATATGTAATTTTGTTTTCATGTAAATAAGTCATGAATGATTACTCATATTTTTGTAATTTTATGAGATATTTCATGCTAGTTGCCAAATGATGGTTCCCACATGTGTTAGGTGACTCACATGGGCTACTAAGAGCTGATCATTGGAGTGTATATACCAATAGTACATACATCTAAAAGCTGTGTATTGTACGAGTACGAATACGGGTGCATACGAGTAGAATTGTTGATGAAACTGAACGAGGATGTAATTGTAAGAATTTTTGTTAAGTAGAAGTATTTTGATAAGTGTACTGAAGTCTTTCAAAAGTGTATAAATACATATTAAAACACTACATGTATATACATTTTAACTGAGTCGTTAAGTCATCGTTAGTCGTTACATGTAAGTGTTGTTTTGAAACCTTTAGGTTAACGATCTTGTTAAATGTTGTTAACCCAATGTTTATAATATCAAATGAGATTTTAAATTATTATATTATCATGATATTATCATGTATGAATATCTCTTAATATGATATATATACATTAAATGTCTTTACAACGATAATCGTTACATATATGTCTCGTTTAAAAATCATTAAGTTAGTAGTCTTGTTTTTACATATGTAGTTCATTGTTAATATACTTAATGATATGTTTACTTATCATAGTATCATGTTAACTATATATATATCCATATATATGTCATCATATAGTTTTTACAAGTTTTAACATTCGTGAATCACCGGTCAACTTGGGTGGTCAATTGTCTATATGAAACATATTTCAATTAATCAAGTCTTAACAAGTTTGATTGCTTAACATGTTGGAAACATTTAATCATGTCAATATCACTCTCAATTAATATATATAAACATGGAAAAGTTCGGGTCACTACAGTACCTACCCGTTAAATAAATTTAGTCCCGAAATTTTAAGCTGTTGAAGGTGTTGACGAATCTTCTGGAAATAGATGCGGGTATTTCTTCTTCATCTAATCTTCACACTCCCAGGTGAACTCGGGTCCTCTACGAGCATTCTATCGAACCTTAACAATTGGTATCTTGTTTTGCTTAAGTTTTTTAACTTCACGATCCATTATTTCGACGGGTTCTTCTTTAGCAAAACATTTCTTCAAATTCGAGACGTGGAAAGTGTTATGTACAGCCGCGAGTTGTTGAGGTAACTCAAGTCGGTAAGCTACTGGTCCGACACGATCAATAATCTTGAATGGTCCAATATACCTTGGATTTAATTTTCCTCGTTTACCAAATCGAACAACGCCTTTCCAAGGTGCAACTTTAAGCATGACCATCTCTCCAATTTCAAATTCTATATCTTTTCTTTTAATGTCAGCGTAGCTCTTTTGTCGACTTTGGGCGGTTTTCAACCGTTGTTGAATTTGGATGATCTTCTCGGTAGTTTCTTGTATAATCTCCGGACCCGTAATCTGTCTATCCCCCACTTCACTCCAACAAATCGGAGACCTGCACTTTCTACCATAAAGTGCTTCAAACGGTGCCATCTCAATGCTTGAATGGTAGCTGTTGTTGTAGAAAAATTCTGCTAACGGTAGATGTCGATCCCAACTGTTTCCGAAATCAATAACACAAGCTCGTAGCATGTCTTCAAGCATTTGTATCGTCCTTTTGCTCTGCCCATCAGTTTGTGGATGATAGGCAGTACTCATGTCTAGACGAGTTCCCAATGCTTGCTGTAATGTCTGCCAGAATCTTGAAATAAATCTGCCATCCCTATCAGAGATAATAGAGATTGGTATTCCATGTCTGGAGACGACTTCCTTCAAATACAGTCGTGCTAACTTCTCCATCTTGTCATCTTCTCTTATTGGCAAGAAGTGTGCTAACTTGGTGAGACGATCAACTATTACCCAAATAGTATCATAACCACTTGCAGTCCTTGGCAATTTAGTAATGAAATCCATGGTAATGTTTTCCCATTACCATTCCGGGATTTCACGTTGTTGTAGTAGACCTGATGGTTTCTGATGCTCAGCTTTGACCTTAGAACACGTCAAACATTCTCCTACATATTTAGCAACATCGGCTTTCATACCCGGCCACCAAAAATGTTTCTTGAGATCCTTCTACATCTTCTCCGTTCCAGGATGTATTGAGTATCTGGCTTTATGAGCTTCTCTAAGTACCATTTCTCTCATATCTCCAAATTTTGCTACCCAAATCCTTTCAGCCCTATACCGGGTTCCGTCTTCCCGAATATTAAGATGCTTCTCCGATCCTTTGGGTATTTCATCCTTTAAATTTCCCTCTTTTAAAACTCCTTGTTGCGCCTCCTTTATTTGAGTAGTAAGGTTATTATGAATCATTATATTCATAGATTTTACTCGAATGGGTTCTCTGTCCTTCCTGCTCAAGGCATCGGCTACCACATTTGCCTTCCCCGGGTGGTAACGAATCTCAAAGTCGTAATCATTCAACAATTCAATCCACCTACGCTGCCTCATATTCAGTTGTTTCTGATTAAATATGTGTTGAAGACTTTTGTGGTCGGTATATATAATACTTTTGACCCCATATAAGTAGTGCCTCCAAGTCTTTAATGCAAAAACAACCGCGCCTAATTCCAAATCATGAGTCGTATAATTTTGTTCGTGAATCTTCAATTGTCTAGACGCATAAGCAATCACCTTCGTTCGTTGCATTAATACACAACCGAGACCTTGCTTTGATGCGTCACAATAAATCACAAAATCATCATTCCCTTCAAGCAATGACAATATAGGTGCCGTAGTTAGCTTTTTCTTCAATAACTGAAACGCTTTCTCTTGTTCATCATTCCATTCAAATTTCTTCCCTTTATGCGTTAATGCAGTCAAGGGTTTTGCTATTCTGGAAAAGTCTTGGATGAACCTTTTGTAGTAACCAGCTAGTCCTAAAAACTGGCGTATGTGTTTCGGAGTTTTTGGGGTTTCCCACTTTTCAACAGTTTCTATCTTTGCCGGATCCACCTTAATACCTTCTTTGTTCACTATGTGACCGAGGAATTGAACTTCTTCCAACCAAAATGCACACTTTGAAAACTTAGCGTACAATTCTTCCTTCCTCAATACTTCTAACACCTTTCTCAAATGTTCACCGTGTTCTTGGTCATTCTTTGAGTAAATAAGTATGTCATCAATGAAAACAATGACAAACTTATCAAGGTATGGTCCACACACTCGGTTCATAAGGTCCATGAACACAGCTGGTGCATTAGTTAAACCAAACGGCATGACCATAAACTCGTAATGACCGTAACGTGTTCTGAAAGCAGTCTTTAGAATATCATCTTCTTTCACCCGCATTTGATGATACCCGGAACGTAAGTCAATCTTTGAATAAACAGACGAGCCTTGTAGTTGATCAAATAAGTCGTCGATTCTGGGTAGTGGGTAGCGGTTCTTGATGGTAAGTTTGTTCAACTCTCGGTAGTCGATACACAACCTGAATGTACCATCTTTCTTCTTGACAAACAAAACAGGAGCTCCCCACGGTGATGTGCTTGGTCGAATGAAACCACGCTCTAAAAGTTCTTGTAATTGGCTTTGTAGTTCTTTCATCTCGCTGGGTGCGAGTCTGTAAGGAGCACGAGCTATTGGTGCTGCTCCTGGTACAAGATCTATTTGAAATTCAACGGATCGATGTGGGGGTAATCCCGGTAATTCTTTCGGAAATACATCGGGAAATTCTTTTGCGACGGGAACATCATTGATGCTCTTTTCTTCAGTTTTTACTTTCTCGACGTGTGCTAGAACAGCATAGCAACCTTTTCTTATTAGTTTTTGTGCCTTTAAATTACTAATAAGATGTAGCTTTGTGTTGCCCTTTTCTCCGTACACCATTAAGGGTTTTCCTTTTTCTCGTATAATGCGAATTGCATTTTTGTAATAAAAGATCTCTGCTTTCACTTCTTTCAACCAATCCATACCGATTATCACATCAAAACTCCCTAACTCTACTGGTATCAAATCAATCTTAAATGTTTCGCTAACCAGTTTAATTTCTCGATTCCGACATATATTATCTGCTGAAATTAATTTACCATTTGCTAATTCGAGTAAAAATTTACTATCCAAAGGCGTCAATGGACAACTTAATTTAGCACAAAAATCTCTACTCATATAGCTTCTATCCGCACCCGAATCAAATAAAACGTAAGCAGATTTATTGTCAATAAGAAACGTACCCGTAACAAGCTCCGGGTCTTCCTGTACCTCTGCCGCATTAATATTGAAAACTCTTCCGCGGCCTTGTCCATTCGTGTTCTCCTGGTTCGGGCAATTTCTAATAATGTGTCCCGGTTTTCCACATTTATAACAAACTACATTGGCATAACTTGCTCCGACACTACTTGCTCCGCCATTACTCGTTCTGACACCATTTGTTCCTTTCGTTCTATTAACCCCTGGTCCGTAAACCTCACACTTCGCCGCGCTATGACCATTTCTTTTACACTTGTTGCAAAATTTGGTGCAGAACCCCGAGTGATACTTTTCACACCTTTGGCATAGCTGCTTCAGATTGTTGTTGTTGTTGCGGTTGTTATTGTTGTTGGGATGATTGTTGTAGTTGTTGTTGTTGTTGTTGTTGTTGTTGTTGGGCCTTTTGTTGTAGTTACGATTGATGTTGCGATTGTTGGGATAATTGTTGCGATTATTGTTGTAATTGCTGTTGTTGTTGTATTGGTGATTCTTATCACCGTTTTCCTCCCACTTTCTTTTGACTTGCTTCACATTGGCCTCTTCAGCAGTCTGTTCTTTAATTCTTTCTTCAATCTGGTTCACTAGTTTGTGATCCATTCTACATGCCTGTTGTATGGAGGCGGGCTCGTGTGAACTTATATCTTCTTGGATTCTTTCCGGTAATCCTTTCACAAATGCGTCGATCTTCTCTTCCTCATCTTCGAATTCTCCCGGACACAATAGGCACAATTCTGTGAATCGTCTTTCGTACGTGGTAATATCAAATCTTTGGGTTCGTAACCCTCTAAGTTCTGTCTTGAGCTTATTGACCTCGGTTCTGGGACGGTACTTCTCGTTCATCAAGTGCTTGAATGCTGACTACGGTAGTGCGTACGCATCGTCTTGTCCCACTTGCTCTAGATAGGTATTCCACCATGTTAACGCAGAACATGTGAAGGTATGCGTAGCGTACTTCACTTTGTCCTCTTCAGTACACTTACTTATAGCAAACACCGATTCGACCTTCTCGGTCCACCATTTCAATCCGATCGGTCCTTCGGTTCCATCAAATTCCAAAGGTTTGTAGGCAGTGAATTCTTTGTAGGTGCATCCTACACGATTTCCTGTACTGCTAGATCCAAGGTTATTGTTGGTATGTAGCGCAGCCTGTACTGCGGCCATGTTTGAAGCTAGAAAAGTACAGAATTCCTCTTCATTCATATTCACGGTGTGTCGAGTAGTCGTTGCCATTTCCTTCAAAATAGTCAAATGGAACAAGTTAATCATACAGAATATTATGAGTAGTTAATAGTATTTCGTAGCATAATATGAACTCATTTATAAAAGCTTTTTCTTCATATTAGCGTTTTATAAGTTTAAATTCGGGTAGTACCTACCCGTTAAGTTCATACTTAGTAGCTAATATACAATTCAACTACTACGATTCTATATGAAAAACTAATTATAATAATATTTCGCGTTCAAACTTTTACACAATATTTTACAAACTTACAATACCGCTTATTTTACATATAGCATGAAATATATCACACAATAAATTTGATACAAGATGGTTGTGAAGATAATTCTAGCTAGTACACAAGTCGTTCAGCAAAGGCAATAAAGACACGTAATTCATACGTCCAGAAACAAGTCATGCATTCTGGTTTTACTAGGATTACTTCCCATCCTTGGTCTTGTGGAACATAACCGTTATGGCCGTTGATAAGACAGCGTGTTGTAACGTCGTCAAAGGGACGAGGGTTACGTAATGTCCAACAGTCCCGTAACAATCTAAAAACCTCATTTCTTACCCCAATTACCGACTCCGTCACTTGTGGAAACGTTTTGTTTAATAGTTGTAGCCCGATGTTCTTGTTCTCACTTTGGTGAGAAGAGAACATTACTAATCCGTAAGCATAACATGCTTCTTTATGTTGCATGTTAGCCGCTTTTTCTAAATCACGAAGTCCAATATTCGGATATATTGAGTCAAAATAATTTCTTAACCCATTGCGTAAAATAGCATTTGGGTTCCCCGCAATATATGCGTCAAAGTAAACACATCGTAACTTATGGATTTCCCAATGTGATATCCCCCATCTTTCGAACGAAAGCCTTTTATAAACCAAGGCATTCTTGGAACGTTCTTCGAATGTCTTACAAACTGATCTCGCCTTAAATAGTTGTGCCGAAGAATTCTGACCGACTCTAGACAAGATTTCATCAATCATGTCTCCGGGTAGGTCTCTTAAAATATTGGGTTGTCTATCCATTTTGTGTTTTTATACTGTAAAATAGACAAGAGTTATATTCATAAAAAAAAATACTTATTAATACAAGCAATTTTTACATATATCATAAAGCATAAGCACACTATATTACATATATTACACCACACGAATACAACTATCTTATTCCGACTCGCTTGTTTCTTCTTCTTCGGTTTTGGTTCGTTTTGCCAAGTTTCTAGGGATATATGATGTTCCCCTAATACGAGCCGTCGTTTTCCACATTGGTTTAGAAAAACCTGGTGGTTTAGAGGTTCCCGGGTCATTGTTACAACTTAAGGACTTCGGGGGTTGACGATACATATAAAGTTCATCGGAGTTGGAATTATATTTCTCTATTTTTATGCCCTTTCCCTTATTATTTTCTTTTGCCTTTTTAAATTCAGTTGGGGTAATTTCTATAACATCATCGGAATTCTCGTCGGAATCTGATTCATCGGAGAATTGGTAATCCTCCCAATATTTTGCTTCCTTGGCGGAAACACCATTGACCATAATTAACCTTGGTCGGTTGGTTGAGGATTTTCTTTTACTTAACCGTTTTATTATTTCCCCCACCGGTTCTATTTCTTCATCCGGTTCCGATTCTTCTTCCGGTTCCGATTCTTCTTCCGGTTCCGACTCTTCTTCAGGTTCCTCTTCGGGAACTTGTGAATCAGTCCACGAATCATTCCAATTTACATTTGACTCTTCATTATTATTAGGTGAGTCAATGGGACTTGTTCTAGAGGTAGACATCTATCACATAATATCAAACGCGTTAAGAGATTAATATATCACATAATATTCACATGATAAAAATATATAGTTTCCAACAAAATTTGTTAAGCAATCATTTTTCAAGTAAACACGGTCGAAGTCCAGACTCACTAATGCATCCTAACAAACTCGATAAGACACACTAATGCAAAATTCTGGTTCTCTAAGACCAACGCTCGGATACCAACTGAAATGTCCCGTTCTTATTGATTAAAAACGTTCCATATTAATTGATTTCGTTGCGAGGTTTTGACCTCTATATGAGACGTTTTTCAAAGACTGCATTCATTTTAAAACAAACCATAACCTTTATTTCATCAATAAAGGTTTAAAAAGCTTTACGTAGATTATCAAATAATGATAATCTAAAATATCCTGTTTACACACGACCATTACATAATGGTTTACAATACAAATATGTTACAACAAAATAAGTTTCTTGAATGCAGTTTTTACACAATATCATACAAGCATGGACTCCAAATCTTGTCCTTATTTAAGTATGCGACAGCGGAAGCTCTTAATAATCACCTGAGAATAAACATGCTTAAAACGTCAACAAAAATGTTGGTGAGTTATAGGTTTAACCTATATATATCAAATCATAATAATAGACCATAAGATTTCATATTTCAATACACATCCCATACATAGAGATAAAAATCATTCATATGGTGAACACCTGGTAACCAACATTAACAAGATGCATATATAAGAATATCCCCATCATTCCGGGACACCCTTCGGATATGATATAAATTTCGAAGTACTAAAGCATCCGGTACTTTGGATGGGGTTTGTTAGGCCCAATAGATCTATCTTTAGGATTCGCGTCAATTAGGGTGTCTGTTCCCTAATTCTTAGATTACCAGACTTAATAAAAAGGGGCATATTCGATTTTGATAATTCAACCATAGAATGTAGTTTCACGTACTTGTGTCTATTTTGTAAATCATTTATAAAACCTGCATATATTCTCATCCCAAAAATATTAGATTTTAAAAGTGGGACTATAACTCACTTTCACATATTTTTACTTCGTCGGGAAGTAAGACTTGGCCACTGGTTGATTCACGAACCTATAACAATATATACATATATATCAAAGTATGTTCAAAATATATTTACAACACTTTTAATATATTTTTATGTTTTAAGTTTATTAAGTCAGCTGTCCTCGTTAGTAACCTACAACTAGTTGTCCACAGTTAGATGTACAGAAATAAATCGATAAATATTATCTTGAATCAATCCACGACCCAGTGTATACGTATCTCAGTATTGATCACAACTCAAACTATATATATTTTGGAATCAACCTCAACCCTGTATAGCTAACTCCAACATTCACATATAGAGTGTCTATGGTTGTTCCGAAATATATATAGATGTGTCGACATGATAGGTCGAAACATTGTATACGTGTCTATGGTATCTCAAGATTACATAATATATAATACAAGTTGATTAAGTTATGGTTGGAATAGATTTGTTACCAATTTTCACGTAGCTAAAATGAGAAAAATTATCCAATCTTGTTTTACCCATAACTTCTTCATTTTAAATTCGTTTTGAGTGAATCAAATTGCTATGGTTTCATATTGAACTCTATTTTATGAATCTAAACAGAAAAAGTATAGGTTTATAGTCGGAAAAATAATTTACAGGTCGTTTTTGTAAAGGTAGTCATTTCAGTCGAAAGAACGACGTCTAGATGACCATTTTAGAAAACATACTTCCACTTTGAGTTTAACCATAATTTTTGGATATAGTTTCATGTTCATAATTAAAAATCATTTTCTCAGAATAACAACTTTTAAATCAAAGTTTATCATAGTTTTTAATTAACTAACCCAAAACAGCCCGCGGTGTTACTACGACGGCGTAAATCCGGTTTTACGGTGTTTTTCGTGTTTCCAGGTTTTAAATCATTAAGTTAGCATATCATATAAATATAGAACATGTTTTTAGTTGATTTTAAAAGTCAAGTTAGAAGGATTAACTTTTGTTTGCGAACAAGTTTAGAATTAACTAAACTATGTTCTAGTGATTACAAGTTTAAACCTTCGAATAAGATAGCTTTATATGTATGAATTGAATGATGTTATGAACATCATTACTACCTTAAGTTCCTTGGATAAACCTACTGGAAAAGAGAAAAATGGATCTAGCTTCAACGGATCCTTGGATGGCTCGAAGTTCTTGAAGCAGAATCATGACACGAAAACAAGTTCAAGTAAGATCATCACTTGAAATAAGATTGTTATAGTTATAGAAATTGAACCAAAGTTTGAATATGATTATTACCTTGTATTAGAATGATAACCTACTGTAATAAACAAAGATTTCTTGAGGTTGAATGATCACCTTACAAGATTGGAAGTGAGCTAGCAAACTTGAAAGTATTCTTGATTTTATGTAACCAGAACTTGTAGAATTTATGAAGAACACTTAGAACTTGAAGATAGAACTTGAGAGAGATCAATTAGATGAATAAAATTGAAGAATGAAAGTGTTTGTAGGTGTTTTTGGTCGTTGGTGTATGGATTAGATATAAAGGATATGTAATTTTGTTTTCATGTAAATAAGTCATGAATGATTACTCATATTTTTGTAATTTTATGAGATATTTCATGCTAGTTGCCAAATGATGGTTCCCACATGTGTTAGGTGACTCACATGGGCTGCTAAGAGCTAATCATTGGAGTGTATATACCAATAGTACATACATCTAAAAGCTGTGTATTGTACGAGTACGAATACGGGTGCATACGAGTAGAATTGTTGATGAAACTGAACGAGGATGTAATTGTAAGAATTTTTGTTAAGTAGAAGTATTTTGATAAGTGTATTGAAGTCTTTCAAAAGTGTATAAATACATATTAAAACACTACATGTATATACATTTTAACTGAGTCGTTAAGTCATCGTTAGTCGTTACATGTAAGTGTTGTTTTGAAACCTTTAGGTTAACGATCTTGTTAAATGTTGTTAACCCAATGTTTATAATATCAAATGAGATTTTAAATTATTATATTATCATGATATTATCATGTATGAATATCTCTTAATATGATATATATACATTAAATGTCTTTACAACGATAATCGTTACATATATGTCTCGTTTAAAAATCATTAAGTTAGTAGTCTTGTTTTTACATATGTAGTTCATTGTTAATATACTTAATGATATGTTTACTTATCATAGTATCATGTTAACTATATATATATCCATATATATGTCATCATATAGTTTTTACAAGTTTTAACATTCGTGAATCACCGGTCAACTTGGGTGGTCAATTGTCTATATGAAACATATTTCAATTAATCAAGTCTTAACAAGTTTGATTGCTTAACATGTTGGAAACATTTAATCATGTGAATATCACTCTCAATTAATATATATAAACATGGAAAAGTTCGGGTCACTACAATTCACAAGTCTTAAACATGGTTAAATCATTAACCAACCCAAAACCCGCCTTTAACAACAATAAACACGAATATTGGTGTTAATCTCCAATTAACAACTAAATGGGTTTCACCTATGAATCATACAATCAAAAGCCCCAAATTTGAATGATGAACACGAAAATGAAATTCGGAGTTAGAGATTACCACTAGTATCACCGTGTAGCTAAGAACGAGGGGAACAAACTTGTCAACTACGCCAAAGATCAAATCCCGATCCTTCCTTTCCAAAAATCCTTTTGAAATCTAATGGGTGTTTGAGTTTGAGAGGAAAAATGAAAAGAAAAGGGAAATTAAAATGAGAAATGAAATGAATGGATGAGGTTAAATCCTCAAATCTGGCTCAAATGCGAAAAGACCAAATTACCCTTAAACTTCCTTACAAATTACAAGAATCCGGTGCCAGTTCGTGCAGTATGCCACGCCGCGGCATTAATGGTCGCGTCGTGACCTTTGCCTGAGTCTGGTGCCTTCTTTACCACACTTTCTGATCTGAATTCTAGTTGATTGCCGCGCCGCGGCCTCATTTGTCGCGCCGTGACACACGGCGTGATCTGAGTCATTTTCTTGCATACAAGACCTCAACACCCGAACGTGTCCCGAACCCTTCATACGCCTATCGTACATACACAATACACCTATAAATCATATACGGGGAAAAACGGGGTGTTACAGATAACATATTTGGATGTTTAGTATTTATATTTGTTATGCATATTACAACATACATATTTAATTCAAATGATTAAATGGTATCTTATTACTTCAAATTAATATATATTTATTTACATGTTTATTTACGCACAATTGTTCGTGAATCGTCGGGAATAGTCAAAGGGTAATTGATTACATGAATATAGATTTCAAAACTTTCGAGACTCAACATTACAGATTTTGTTTATCGTGTCGGAAACATATAAAGATTAAAGTTTAAATTTGATCGGAAATTTCCGGGTCATCACACATAGTATAGGTCTCGGTAGTTGAATTACTCGATAAAATGCAAAATCAAAATACTGCAAAAATGACTAAACTGTCCACTTTAGCAATTCTTAGAAAAATCAGCGGGACTCCGTTTGACAAACTATCAAAGCCAAATGTTTCTTGTTACAGTAAAGATTCTAGGCAAAAATATTCAAAAGCTAATTCGACCTGACCAACTCGTACCAACCGATACCATTTTGACATTTCAAGGTTTTGCAATCAGCTTTCCGGAAAACATACATTTATGATCAACTAACCTACTTTGATGATTTTTAGAAAAATCCTCGAAACTTGGATTGGTAAACGGACAGAGCCGAAGGCTTTTACTTGTCACAAAGATACTACATGATTAATTTCAGAAGCTGACTCAAATTTGAATGACCATGGCAATCGATACAATTTTGACAATTCACGTAATTTTTCTTGAACCTCTTTATAAAATTATAGTTTTTCAAAAGTTTAGAAATTCATAACTTTAAAAATTTCGTAACTAATTCAAGAAAATTGCAAATGGCGTGTTTCAAAAGCTTAAAAACCTATTATTTTTCTGAGATGCACGCAACTGTGAACTCATAAATCTGATGTCGAGACTCATGTCACACGCATCCCGAGACAACCCGATCAAACCTGAATTTTATATATAATGTTATTAAAAATGTACTATTTAATTTGGCCATAACTTTTGACTCGTTCAACGGATTTTAACGAAATCTAAATGAAAATTCAACTAATCGACGAGACCAATACAATGAGCAACAATTTTCAATTTAAAAATTGAAGCACGTATACCCATAAATCTGCTCAAAATCGCATATATATATATATATATATATATATATATATATATATATATAACAAACGTTCGTATTTTTGCATAAAACTCAATATACACAAACAATCAAGCACCATAACACTAATACACTAAGAAGATTATTAAAATCAAAGAAAAACATAAAAAGTATGGTTTCAAGATTTTGTCCAGAAAGCAAAATTGGATAGAGATACGGATATAGAGCTTTGTGTATAGATCGCGACTATATAATTTAATTTACGATCGGGCATTTAATTGATGATGTTTTGGTTATGAAAATAGTCGATGATGATGAAGTTGTCGTGGGGTATATGTCAACAGAGAGAAAGAGTAGAGAAAAGTTGGACAGTGTTTTGATCAAATGTGTAACGACCCGACTTTTTCGACTTATATTTGTGCTTTATATTTTTCACGAAACTACTGTGTTAGATTATATTCTGGGATCTTATTTCATGTTGATTACTTTCATTTATATTTTAGAACGTGTTATTAAGTACTTAGTTACTTAACTTGATCCTCGAATGCTTTTATGACCGTTAGTGTCACTTGACGTTTAGAACGAGCTATGTATTTTGGTACACATTTAACTTTTGTCATAACTGGAATATTATGACTACGTAATACTAATTGTTATTTTCTAATGACAATTACTTGGCTTATTGGTTGCTTAATTACGCTTAGTAATTTACTTATGCTCACTAGTTAGTCTTAGTGGACTTTCTACCTTATTGGACATGAAAGATGAAAGATTCAAGCTTTCTAGCTTATTGGACTTTCTAACTTTGATTTGAATCCTTCTAGAACATGAAAGATTCAAGTTTTCTAGCTTTGAATCTTCATTACTTTTGTTGGATCTAAGTTTTCTAGCTTATGATCTCTTTATTTTGTTTAAAAGATCAAAACTTGTGTTTATGATCTTCATGAAACTTGAAGATCTAGCCTTTTGCTTTAAGGATCTTCAAGAACATAAAAGATTCAAGCTTTCTAGCTTTGAATCTTCATTACTTTGATGGATCTAAGCTTTATAGCTTAAGATCACTTTTTTTTTTGTTGCTAAAAGATCAAAACTTGTGTTTATGATCTTCATGAAACTTGATGACCTAGCTTCTTACTTTAAAGATCTTCAAGAACATAAAAGATTCAAGCTTTCTAGCTTTGAAATCTCATAATTATTTGTTAAAGGATCCAAGCTCTCTAGCTTAGGGTTCCATTACTTTGATTGATCAAATTTATGTCTTGCTTGTTTAATTGAATGAAAGTTTGTAGCTTTAATCTTGAATAGAACTTGTATTTGTGTTAAGACTAAAAACATGATGTAACCTTGGTTCATCATCCATCTAAAACTCTTAAGTTAGTTGTATTACTTCTTAGTCTTGACATTATGTGTTGATGGTTGAAACTTGGTCAAAGTGATGCTAAAACATCAAAGAGTTGTACACTTGAAGCTTACACGCATCAAGGATGAGAACCGTGATGAGCATTAAGCACCAAGGAACCCACCAGAGCATTTGTTTTCTGTTTTTCGAGGTCTGATCAGACTCCTGGGACTTCTGGAAAATTGATTTTCAGATAGTTCGGTTCGCGTAGATGACTTTTCGTTTAAGATTCGCCTAAATCCAATATACGGTTTAGGATTTATAGCCTTCCGAAAATCGCTACGCCTTTGTAAATACGTGCTGAAAAATTATGACCTACTCGCGCTTAAACCGTCGTCACGGTCAAACGACATCGAGTTAAGATCTGAAAATTGGACAACGGTATGGGAACTCACATACGGAGCCTTGGCCACTGACCACGCGTTCTTTTAGTTTGTATAGAGGTCGTAACAGCTGTCCGAAGTCAGCCTTTTGTTTCGATCTGTATTCTTGTTGAAAGCTTACTTTATCTTTTACGAATGATGATGATGATGATGATGATGATGATGATGATACTTAAGACTTAATTTATTTACTTTAAAACCTTTTAGGATAATATACTGACTTAGTAACCTTTGACTTAGGTTGAGGACCTTTCGGACCGACTTACTACTTGCATACTTTTCATATCGACTTTTACCGCATTTATCACTGTGAGTTATAGCTCCCTTTCTACTTTACTATTTTTGGGACTGAGAATACATACGCTTTTTATGTTTTACTTACTTGACACGAGTACTTAAACTTTATATATGTGTGGGTTATATAACGGCATAAACTTTCCCCTTAGCACGATAACGTTTAACTATTGGTTTTTGAACCGGTAGACGCGAATCTTAGATATGGATCCATAGGGTTTGACATCCCCACTCGGGCTAGTCGCGCTAGCATTTAACGGGTGTTTAATACTTCGAGAACATACGCACTCGCTAAGTGTACTTTTAGTGGGTAATATATTATTCTTACGTTAAGTTAGCTACCGGGTGCCCACGGATAAGCATATACTTTTCATACTGTTTTGAAAATGAAATCTCGTAGTCTACATTATATCGTTAATTACAAAAACTATAGCTCACCAACATTCATGTTGACTTTTTAGCATGTTTTATTCTCAGGTAACTAAGACGCTTATTGCTTTCGCTGTAATAGACTGTCGTGTTAGACTTCCGCTGCATTGTTTAGAGATTTCTCAATCATGAAACTTTTATCTTGCATTCACAACTTATGTTATTATTGAATAATGACTTTGTAATGACCCTTGTATCACGTACTTATGTTTATGCTTTCTATTCGTAGAAGCACGTTATCTTTTGTAAAACGCTATCTTTTCATGAATGCAAAACTGGTTTTTAAACAGCATATAGTGTTTGATCTTGTAATGATCCTGTTGTTGATGATCCGTACACGATGATTTTGTACGGGGCGTCACAAAATGGGGATAAAACCTAGATATTTAATTAGACCAAAGTTACACAAACACCCCTCGAGGCTATGGGTCGATCGGCAAAGGGAGCAAGGAGGGAACGAAACTTTTATTTTTCCTATTTTGATAACTAACATGTAAGAGCTTGTCGGTTAGGAGTCTTCGAATCATAAATCGAACGTGAAAACGCTACGCAGTAACTATTTAAAATAAATAATAATAACCCTCAAACAAATATCAAAAATAATCCGACATAGAAATGCATTTGGATATTCGAATCCTTTAAAAGTCTCAAAAGACATTATCGGTTTGAAAATCGAAACGGTTTCTAAAATAGCTACACCGTATCACATAAACACAGAATATCACATGATTTACTAAAATTTCAACAATCAATCAAACCAATGCATCAATGGAAATATTTTAGAAATTAAATTTTTACCTAGTATATTACACATTTCAAGATTTCAAAAATTAAGGTGCTTGTAACGTTTGAACCATCAATCCATATGAATACGAGAAGATAATATACACATCAGTTTCGTACAATCTACAATCAAACTTGACACTTTACAAGCCATGTGTCACAATCCATTCATAAACATATCAAAAACTAAGTCTCAAACTTTCTTGAAGCGGCAAAACTTCATGTTCATATACGTAGTTTTCTTCGATCTTTCTCCTTCAATGCATTTTTCAAGAAAACTATTAAGAAGTGATATATTATATATACTAGCGGTCGTATTTTTCTTCCATTAAGTTCACCACGGGTAAAAGTTAAATGGGAAGCGTACATATTTATACCAATTGTTGATATGCATTTTTAACGGCGGTTAAGAGTCAATGACGAGGATACATCAATTAGAGAAAACATCAATCACTGTGTAGTTTGTCTACTTTTATTAATTCGCCTTTCCTTTAAAAAAAACCCAAATTTTTTTTACAGGGTTAATAGTTTATTTCCTCAGTGTATATCAAACATCGAATTCTTCATATTAATTCGATTATGACATTCATAAAGTTTTATATGAACTATTGCATTTAAGGAAGCAGAATCAAACATCAAACTTAGTTCATCCGTCTCAAATATATTATTCTCGGACAAAAAACACACGTTTTAAAAAATGTCATAATTACTTTGTAATTTTTTTTACTTTTCAATTTCACCTTACCTTTTGTCAAACTTTTTGTATTACCTACATATTAAGAATAAAATAGAACTTTACCTCTTTATTCTTATTTATTTGTAAAAATGGATAATTAATTTAGTTCATCTCATAAAGAAATGATACACAATAGATTTGAGACGGATGAACTAAATAATTATAATAAAAAATTACCAAATGATTGGAAGTAAATTAACATTATATTATTTTAGGAAATATATTTCAAATACCGCCATGTTATATGGATCTATATTAAACTACATCAAATCTTACTGGTAATCATGGTATTAAGCTAATAATGAAGCAGCGAAATAAAAAATGGAAGTCAACTTTCCCACTTAACTTAATTCAAATTTAAACAGAGTTACCCTTTACTTTAATGAATTATTAATTACTAATTATAGCTTAATTAGAAGATAACGGTATGATAGTAGTAATTGCTTATTTTTCACTTCTAAAGGTAACCAGCTAATGATATCACATGTTTTACATGTGCATTGCATCTAACTATCTAAGTCAAAAAGTGAATACTCGTACTATTTACTCGGTATTAAAATGAGTTGGACAGTGTAAATATTGAGTAACGTACTGTAATTAATATTAATATTAATATTAATATTATATTATTAATATTAATATTATATTATTAATATTAATATTAATATTATTAATTAATTTAATATTTAATACTTATAAACTAAAAGCGGTGGTAATGTGTGTCATTTCAGTTATATCGGATTGTTGTTTTGAGTTTCCGTTTACATTACAAACATTTCCCCAACTTCGGCTATATTTACACAATGGCCCCTCAAGTTTACACTTTTCCAGGGGTTAAAAGTGTAAATACATAATTTTATTAAAATAAAACAAACTAATTCCACCCGAATTTATAACGGGCCCTATCTTCTCGCTCGGTACGAGTTAAATTTTTCCAAGACCACCGTTCAACTCGGAAAAATCTTACGAACCCAACGGGACTAACTATACACGAAACGAACAACTGTTAAAAAAAATGTTAAACACAACGACAACCGGTATCTTCCCGCTCGTCACGAGTTAAATTTTTCGACGGCAGCGTCAGACTCGAAATAATTTTATTAACAAAACGAAACTAACCACGTTCGAATTGGACACTTTTTAAGAAACGCTAAACACAACGACAGCGCGTATCTTTCTGTTCGCCGCGAGTTAAATTTTTTCGACAGCACCGTTACACTCGAAAAAATTTATTGAACAAAATAAAACTAACTACGTTTTAAACGGATAGTTTTAATAAACGCTTAACACAACGACATTTAAAACGGTGCTTAACACATGGGTCGTGTTCCCCTCTGTAAATACACAACGCTACGTTAAATATGAATAGGCAGCCCGAAAGCACCCGTCGTAACGCGCGGGCCGATCCGAACTAGTTCATTATAAAGGACGAAAACTGTTAAAATGTAAAAAAGGAAGGGTAGTTTAAATATTTTAAGAGCGTAGTTATGAAACAGATCTGTAAACCGACAAACTTCGGAGGTCGGCAACTGTCGGCCTGTGAACGGGGAGAGACTAAAAGCGGGAAAATACCCATCACCTTTTTTTACTTTTTTAAAGTTAACTAATGTACGTTATACGGAGTATATTTTTATTAATTTATTAATATGAGATTTTCTAACCTCATTTTTTGAACCATCTTTAAGATGTATATATTTAACGGCAAATGGCTTAAAAAGGTAACATAAATTATCAAATTTGACAATCAAAGTAACCCTCAAATCGTGTAAGCCCGAAAAGAATTCCAATTTAATTTTTGCGCAAGAAAAGGATTGCGTGTTTAAAAATTTTAAAATTGAGGTAATATCCAATGAAAAAAAATCTAAAATCGCGAATTACTTCAAATTGAAAGTTGGAACAAATTCGTAGTGCTTCGATTAGCATTTATTGTGAAGCAACTTGATCCAAAACATCACGAAAAACAACGAATCGAGATAAACAAGTGCGACTTGTTCATCCCGATTCGTTGTTTTTCGTGATGTTTTGGATCAAGTTGCTTCACAATAAATGCTAATCGAAGCACTACGAATTTGTTCCAACTTTCAATTTGAAGTAATTCAAGATTTTAGATTTTTTTCATTGGATATTACCTTAATTTTAAAAATTTTAAACACGCAATCCTTTTCTTGCGCAAAAACTAAATTGGAATCATTTTCGGACATGTTTTTCTGGGGGTTACCTTGATTGTCAAATTTGGTAACTTATGTTACCTTTTTGAGCCATTTGCCCTATATTTAATATATAATTTCATATTTGTCACTCTAAATTATATACGGAGTAATTGTTAAGTAGAAAGGTTTTATACTCCTTAACGACAGTTTTAAAGTTGTCTTTAGAATAATTCATAATTGATTAATATTTCTTGTATAGTTTTAAATAATTTTAAACTCTCTCTAAAAACCCTCTCTGTACCATAACCTTATTTTCTTCTTCTTTTTCGGTTCCCCTTTCTACAGCCGCCATCTTCTTTTCTTCTAGATCTACAACCGTCGTCGTTTTGTAGTTCTTCTGATATGCCGTTTTCCGGCCACCGACATCTCGCCGGTGGTTTATGCTTTTAATGCTTTATGTGTAATAATTTGCAACCTTCGGTCCTACTTTTCCGACGATATTCTTCTCCGTTCGGCTTCTCCGGTAACTCAACGACTTCCAGGCGACGATTCCAAATTTCATTTCACAGAATCTGGGATTTGTTTGTGCTTTGGGTTGTTGTCGGGTTTGGTTTTTTCTTATGAATCTTCCTCTTCACTCATTGTAGTCGTCTTCTTTCTTTTGGTGGTTGTAGGCAACGAATTTTGACGGAATTCTACAATCTTTAAGGTCAGTTCTCAGTTCGTTTTATAGTTAGGGTTGTGTGTAGTTAACCGGTGATTGTTGTTGCTATGTTGAAATTCATTGGGTTCCAATGGCCTATTTGCTGCATCCGACTACTATGGATGGTTGGTGGCTGCTATCAGCCTTGAGTGGTTGCTAGTGGACAAAGACTGTTCTGGGTGGCTGTGGGTGGCTACAAGTAGTGGGTGGGGGCTACTGCTTGGGGCTATGGTGGCTGTTCGGTGGTTACCTGGATGCCGACGGCCATTGGTGATTCTGGACCTGTTGCCACCTGTTAGTGGCTGCCTGTAGCCTATGACGGTGTGGTGGTAGTCGGGATCTGCTGGCTGCTACCGGTTGTCTTTGGTGGTCGTCAACAGGAGCTACCTCCTGGCTGTTGGTTACTGGTGTCTACAGGCTTGTAAATCCTCAAAAAATTGACGCAGATGACTGGTTCATTTATGGTGCAGTTCCGTGTTTTGATCTATTGGTTGCTACTCGTATCGTTCGTTCATTTCATTTAACCGTCGTCGAGTCTATTCGGGTAGGCTCAGTGCCGTTACCGACGTTGTTGACTTGGTTGACATCGAAAAACGAATGTTTGCTGGGGTTTTTCTTGGGGTCGTATTGTCTGCCCGAACAGTGATTGGTACTTACTCGAGGGACTCGATTGGATTTTTCGGATACGAGGGATGGCCTTGGTTTGAAGGCCTCGGTTAAGTGTTCTCGGATTGCCCGATGACCGTTTTGGTTGTGCGATTTTCGAGGAGTGTGTAACAACCCTACTTTTTTCGTTACTGTAGTTAACTGTCTGTTAATCGTTTTAACGGTGATTACTTGACTTTATATGTGTTTACGTGTAATAAATCCATACTTGATCCTTGGAGGGTTACGTGAATTAATATGGGTTAATATTAATTGATAAACTTATTTCGGATAATGAAATACAATAAAACGTAACGGTTTGAATAACTGCAAAAACTACTTTTCGAGTAACGAAACGCTCGGGTTTATTTTTAATAATTATTTTAATAATTAATAACTCTGAAAAATATTTAATTTATTTAGTATTTTAATAAATTAAACTTACTGGTTGCGTTTTAACGATCGGTTTAGCGTTTCGGGCCTTCGGTACGTTTAAACGGCACTTGGAACGGACCACGAGTACACGCTAATGGACAACGAGAGCTCGGGAACCCCATGTGGGCCCCATTCAGCCGAACACACCCTCCCCACCCCTTTTATTTTCTATTTTGGGCTTATTTTGTTACTAGTCTTTATTTTAGGCCCTAACTTAGATAAGTTGTTATCAAGTAAAGTGCTCATTATTCCCAACTCTAATTCAGTCGATCCCTCCCTCCCTCTTCTGCCTCATCGTCGATCACCAACATAACAACATCACCATCAAATTTTGCTTTTTTAGATTAAACCTTCAACACAAACATTGCAATTCACATCGATAGCTGCGCGTTGGTATAAACAATTTAGTGATCTGACGTATAATTCTCTAAACCCTAATTGTTATAAATCTGATTTTGATTAAGTTTGCTAGTGTAAGATGTCTATTGCTCAAGTCTATACGCGTTTATGTTAATTTTTTGCGTTAATTTGTCCGATTGATGTGATTAGGGTTAATCCCGAATTTGTTTTGCATGGTTACTGTGACGATCGCTCCAAATCCATATGGACGAATACGTCATTCATCGATTTCATTGCGAGGTATTTGACCTCTATATGATACGTTTTATAAACATTGCATTCTTTTGAAAAGGCAAACCATATATGAATATTTAAATTAAAGGTTTTCGACATCTGAAGATTTCTACATATAGACAATCACCGTAAATAATAGTTTACAACAGTACTTCCGTTGACAATGCAGTCAAAATAAGATACATGGTGATGATTTGGTGAATGCAACGTTTTCTTGAAAAATATGCCATGTAAGACTCCATGCACATAGCTTGTCTATCATATAAGCAAACAGCGGAAGACTTCTAGGGAACCTGAGAATAAACATGCTAACAAGTGTCAACACAAAGGTTGGTGAGTTCATAGTTTTAATGTTGCGCATAATCTGTATATAAAGGTGGATCACAAGATTTCAGTTGTTTCATCCAGAAACGTTTATCAAAATATTCTACGAAATTGAGCACCCTGGTAACTAAACTTAACGTATATATAATTTATACCCTTTGTATAATCATCTTAATAATACACGCAAACCAACGTGTACGCTTCTCAAATAGCATACGTCCGTTAAAAGGCTAGTGCTCTAGCTTGGATGGGGATATCAACCCTATGGATCCATATACAACTACTCGCGCCCACCAGTTCTTATAACCAGCAGTTACTAGTTACCAAAGCTAAGGGATTTTCGGTTCAAACTCAGTGTAGAATTTAGTATGTACTTGTATCCATTGCGTTTAAATAAAGTGCATGTATTCTCAGCCCAAAAATATATATTGCAAAAGCAATTAAAAGGGGAGCAAATGAAACTCACCTTAGCAGCACATAAGGTCATTCATCAAAAAATGACTGTAACTCGGAATGCAAGATTAACCGTAGATCTCAACCTAGAGAACATATGTTGGTCAATACATGTCTAATAAACTAGGTTGGGTTATAGTGTATCACAATCCTAATGCTCGAGATCGACATACAAAAGTTATCAAAAGTCATTTCAAAAAGTCAATTTTGACAATTGTTCAACAAAACGAGACTTGCCTTATATAAGGATTCATTTACTTGGCTAGTAGTATTTTATCAATCTCATAAACAGGTTGTTTAAATATTAATTGCAGATTTAAAAGCAATTCCAATTAACGTCAATTATAATTCAGTTGACCATATCTTTTGATTCGTTCATCGAAATTACGTGATTTCTAAATGAAAAGTTATTGATTTTTCACCAGCTTTCCGAAAACATGTATATCATATACCTTTTACCAGTAATATATGTATTTAATTCGTGATTCATTATAAACTGTTTAACGACAAAATTTAGCATACAAGCATGTATAAATATATACTCGAGCACTAGACATGTATACACTATTAATATATAAAAGATAAGATATGAATGCTCACGTATCAATATTGAGATTCAATATTGCAGGAAAGTACGTAGACGCAACAGAGATGATAAATACTAGGTTTGACTTGCGAACAATACCCATGAACATTACCCATAACCTCCATAGCTATAACCCATAATTTCCTTAGTTCTATCCCGTTTGAAGCTTGTTTTGAAAGTGACACGCTCATGACCTCGTCGTAATATTTTATGTATAATATTACTAAAAATATTAAGATTAATAATAATAATAATAATCTTAATAATAATAATAATAATAATATAATAATAATAATAATAATAATAATAATAATAATAATAAAAATAATTATAATTATAATAATTAAATACTTACAGAGTATATGTGTAAAAGAATTCGAGCAGAAACTGGACTTTTATAAGCAATTTTTTGAAATTTGATGCCCATGCGATCGCATGGGTTTTATGCCTATTTCTCATGCGATCGCATGGCCGTCAGATCCAGCTCACATATTTTTTGTTTTCTTGTTTGTCGACATAATTAAATATAATATATATAATATATATAATTTAACTAATTAATTATATATTATATTAAATTCATGTGCATAGTTGACTTGTAATTTTCGTTCCGATGACTCGTACGTTGTCACTCGACTTATGTCCCTGTTCCGGTTTCTCGAACGCATTTTTGTACGATTAGAAAACTCGCAATTTACGTTTTGTGACTCGTACCTTTGTTAAAATATAGTCTTAAATTATCAATAAACTATATCATTCTAAGTGTATCTTAAACTTTCGAGTGTTTTGGTCATTTACTTCTATAAATCATTGTCTCGCTATTTGTTAATATATATATAATAACAAATCGTTTTATAACCAAGTTAATATATATTTTCAACATTCATAAACACGTTTTAAATATACGTCGCAAGTTATTCATACAATTAATATTCCAACTTTTCATATATATTCAAATAAATATTTAAACCAATAAGTTTAATGTACGGTATCAAACAATTAATACATTGTTACGTTTTCAAGTTATAGAATATATATATATATATATATATATATATATATGTATCTATATACATATAATTATTCGCGAATCGTCAAGAACAACCGAAAGGTATTTGAATATATGAAAGTAGTTCAAAAATTTTGAGATTCAGTTTTACAGACTTTGCTTATCGTGTCAGAAATATTAATCGTACAAAGATTAAGTTTAAATTTGGTCAGAAATTTCCGGGTCATCACAGTTACAGAAACTTAACTTGGTTGAATATTAAATATTATTACATATTTAGAATCCTCTTGAAAAATTAATAATTTTAGGCTTTGGATTTGCGTATTTTCATTAGCATATGTACAAGATACAATTAAATGAAATTTTGTTGATAAATCTGTGCTTTATGCGAATTCTGGAAAAATGGGTAAGGAATTGAATTATATACTGATCACTATTGTGTAGAGAATTCAAAAACATTCAATTTAGACTAGGATATCATGCTATTTGGAGTTGTAAAACTCACGTTATGCTTAAATGAATGTTCTTGAGAAAACTTATTTGCTCGGTAGGCTTAAATAAATTTTAAAAGCAATTTGAAATGAGATATTGATAATGCTAAAAACGAACACATAATTCATAGCATTATTCCTCAAGAAAGATAAGCTTTTAGTTGCAATTGTTCTATTTACAAGTGATATTCGTTTAAATATTAAAATGTGACGACAAAAGGCAGATTCGACGATTTAAAGACGCAAATGACCAAAAAGCTCAAAAGTACAAAGTACGATCCAAGAGGTTCAATTTATTGATGAGAAGCGTCTAGAAATGACAAAAGTACAAGTTACAAAACGAAAAGTACAAGATATTAAATGACAAAATTTCATTCCTCGTCCCTGAACTTTACATCGATTTTGACTCCCTATCCTTTTTCTTTTTTTTTGTGCATTCCTCGTCCCTAAACTTTAAAAAGTGTACATCCCTCGTCCCCTCGTCTACTTTCTGTCAAAACCCGCCGTTACCTCTTATCACGTGCATGTCATGTGAGGGTATTTTTGTCATTGTAAAAATTTTCCCATTTATATTTATTATTTATTATATATATTATATAATATAATATAATTATATTATTATTATTATGGAGGTTATATATAGAATTAGAAATTAGAAATAGAAATACATTGATATGGAATTAGATCCCAATGTATTCGACGGGACCAGTTCAACAAGAAAGGAAATTAGATGTAGAAAGGAAATTAGATCCACTTCATATACAAATGAAAGTCGGTGGTTACGATTTGGTGTAGATCTGAAAATGCCAGATCTACAAATTTCGACGGGACCAGTCACGATTTCAGTCACGAGGGATGTAGATCCAATACTCCGGTTTCAGTCACGATTTGGTCACGACTTCAGTCACGATTTGGTGTAGATCCAATACTCCGGCAGCCTCAGGTCACGATTTCAGTCACCAAATCGGATCTTGGAACTCAGGGTTCAAGAACTTCATGTGATTATGTCAATTAAATTGTTTTAGAGTTTGCATTTTCTTATGGAGGTTAGTTTTTGTTTGTTAATTGTTATATTTATTTGTAGAATTTTACATATCATTGTTGTAATTGTTATGCAGATTAGGTAAATTTTTTATGTTTTTATTTAATTTATACATTATATTATAATTATGTGTTGTAAGTATATAAAGTTTATGGGAGTGTACTGTGAGAACAATGAAGATGATGATGTAAAACATAAAATGGAAATGGATTTGATGTTCCATATGCAATATATTAATTAAAATTGAGATTAAGGAAAATGGAGCAACTAATTAACGAGTCTGAATTACAAGGTGTAATTGTATACATTCATAATTTATTTTGTTGATTTTATAAAAT
Organism: Rutidosis leptorrhynchoides; assembly: GCF_046630445.1. NCBI lineage: Eukaryota > Viridiplantae > Streptophyta > Magnoliopsida > Asterales > Asteraceae > Rutidosis > Rutidosis leptorrhynchoides. The sequence continues at coordinate 483,340,295 of NC_092336.1, forward strand.
ATAAAACTAGGGTTCTTGATTTTGGGATGATGAACATGAGATGAAGAGGATGAGGGTGAAAAATAAGTTATATAAAAAAGAAAAGAAAAAGAATTAAAAGACTAAAGTACCCTCACATGCTTTTCACATGACTAAACAAACGGCTGATTTTGACTGAAAGTAGACGGGAGGACGAGGGATGTAGATTTATGATACATTAGGGATGAGGAGTGCACAAAAAAAAGAAAAAGGACAGGGAGTTAAAATCGATGTAAAGTTCAGGGACGAGGAATGAAATTTTGTCATATTAAATTGTACGCAAGGACGTTCGAAAATCCGGAACCGGGACCTAACTCAACTTTCATCGCACGACGCAACGGAGTGAAAATTACAAGTCAGCTATGCATATAAATATAATATAATATATAAATAATTCTTAAAATTATATATATATTATATTTATTTATTAAAAAAAACCGTCGGCAAGCTAGGAGCCAAACTTGGATGAGCTGTAATCCACTACTCTGCGATCGCGGAAGATGTGAAGGAGAAACCCTTCGAGATCGCGGAGCACAACAAAACTGAAATGGCGCCTATAAAAGGCAACGCATTCGATCGATATTTTACACTTCTTTTTCTTTTCAACATACGTATATATATATATATATATATATATATATATATATATATATATATATATATATATATATATATATATTATAATTTTAATTTTAATTTTAATTTTAATTCTAATAATAAGGGTATGTTAGCGAATGTTGTAAGGGTGTAAGTCGAAATTCTGTCCGTGTAACACTACGCTATTAATAAATCACTGTAAGTTATGTTTAAATTATTTTCATTAATGTCTCGTAGCTAAGTTATTATTATGCTTATTTAAGCTAAAGTAATCGTGATGTTAGACTAAATATTAAAATTGGGTAATTGGGCTTTGTACCATAATTGGGTTTTGGACAAAAGAACGACACTTGTAGAAATTAGACTATAGACTATTAATGGGCTTTATATTAACTAAATGATACCTCGTTAATTTAATATATAGACTTATAATTTGACGTATTTATATATAACCACATACGCTTGACTGGGTACGGTGGGCGGGATTTCTATAAATACCAATAATTATTCATTTTACCGGACACGGAACTGGATTAATAGTTAATAGACTTGTTGAAACAGGGGTGGATTACATTCAAGGGTAATTGGTGTAATTGTTATCAAAGTAGTAAAACCTTGGTTTACACGCAGTCGATAACCTGGTGTATTCATTAAACAAAGTATTAAGACCTTGTTACAATTCGAATCCCCAATTAGTTGGAATATTTGACTTCGGAAATAAGAATAATTTGATGAAGACTTTTGCACTTTATGATTATGACTGATGGACTATTATGGACAAATCCATATGGACATATCGAATAATCCAGGATAAAGGACAATTAACCCATGGGAATAAACTAAAAATCAACACGTCAAACATCATAATTATAGAAGTTTAAATAAGCATAATTCTTTTATTTCATATTTAATTGCACTTTTAATTATCGCACTTTTCTTTATTGTCATTGTATTTAATTGCACTTTTAATTATCGTACTCTTTAATTATCGCAGTTTTATTTTATCGCACTTTTATTTATCGCAATTTCATTATCGTTATTTACTTTACGCTTTAAATTAAGTTATATTTATTTTTAATATTTTACATTAGGTTGTAACTGCGACTAAAGTTTTAAAATCGACAAACCGGTCATTAAACGGTAAAAACCCCCTTTTTATAATAATAATACTACTTATATATATTTTTGTATTTTTACAAATATAAGTTAAAAATATAGCGTTAAGCTTGTTTAGAGTTCCCTGTGGACGAACCGGACTTACTAAAAACTACATTACTGTACGATTAGGTACACTGCCTATAAGTGTTGTAGCAAGGTTTAGGTATATCCACTCTATAAATAAATAAATAAATTGTGTAAAATTGTATCGTATTTAATAGTATTTTCTTGTAAAATTTAATAGTATTTTATACACCACATCGCACACATCAAATATTGAATCAAGTCTTTGCATATCCGTAAAATTCATACGATGTAGATAACTTTTCATTTAGGCCATGTGTTGTTTGGATTTGTATAGCTTGTGTAATGTGCGTGCGAAAACGATAAACTGAATTCTGTCTAAATCTGTTAAGTATGCACCTTTAGCACTATAAGTTGAGTTTGTGTAATTTGAGGACTTGGTCTTCTGGATATTTAATCTTTATATGATATGTAACCAAAGTCTAGTTTATTCATTATGCACAATAAGTCCAAAGATTTAATAACTACTGAATTGAGCTGAAACAGAAGGTCTGACTTTGCGAAATAAACTGTACCAATTGGCTAAACAAAAACATCTCATCTTTTGATATGTGGTATTTTAACTTGTCCTTGAACCATGGCCACTGACCTTTCTTGTTTTTCATGCTCCTAGCTCCGGTTATGACCATTTTGAGATTGATGCGCATATTGAAACTGATTTCATGCAACGTGTTTTGTGAATATGGTTATGTGTTCCATGCTAAGACTATAATTTTGAACTCATGAATGATTGTAGGTTAACTAATGATCATTTACATGCATTGATGTGTGCAGCAGCGTATACGAAATAGTTATATATTTTTATTGCGAAATACTATTAAATACGATACAATTTTACACAAGTTATTTATTTATTTATTTATAGAGTGGATATACCTAAACCTTGCTACAACACTTATAGGCAGTGTACCTAATCGTAGAGTAGTGTAGTTTTTAGTAAGTTCGGTTCGTCAACAGGGAACTAGCCAAGTTTAACGCTATATTTTTAAAACTATATTTGTATATATATATATATATATATATATATATATATATATATATATATATATATAATATTATCATTATAAAATGGGGGTTTTTACCGTTTAATGACCGGTTTGTCGATTTTAAATAAAGCGTAAAGATAAATGACGATAATATAAATGACAGAATTTAAATTGCGATAAAGTAAATTGCAGTAATTAAAATGACAGTAAATAAATGTACGATGAAATATGAAATAAAAGTATTATGCTTATTTAAACTTCTGTAATCATGATGTTTGACGTTTTGATTTTAATTAATTGTTACCCGGGTTAATTGTCATTTGTCCTGGTTTATTTGATACCTATGTGGTTTTTGTCCATAATAGTCCATCGGTCATAATTATAAAATGCTCGTCAAATTAACCTTATTCCCGAAGTCAAATATTCCGACTAATTAGGGATTCGAACTGTAACAAGGTTTTAATACTTTGTTAATAATTACACCAGGTTATCGACTGCGTGTAATCCAAGGTTTTAATACTTTGTTAACAATTACACCAATTATCCTTGTATGTAATCCACCCCTGTTTTAATGAGATATGAATATTAATTTACCCACTTGATCAGAATGAATAATCAATTACCCAACCCGAATAATTAATTAAATGATCGTAAAAGATGTCGTATAAACGTCACTAAATAGAACATACATAATCATTTTAATAATTATTAGTTTAATTAATTTGAAGATAGGTTCGACAGGTTCCAATGAGTTGTTGTTCAATTAGACAATACCCCCTACCTATTAATAGTCAATAGTCCAATGTCCACAAGTGTCGGTCTTTTGTCCAAACCTTAATTATGGTACAAAATCTAATAACCCCGTCTTTAATATTTAGTCTAACATCATGATTACTTTGGCTCAAATAAGCATAATAATAACTTAGTTACGATACATTAATTTAAAAAGGAAGAACATAACTTACAGTGGTGATTAATCGTGTAGCGTTGCACGGACAGAATTTTGACTTAAAACCCGTAAAACATTCTTAAAATAACCTTATTATTATTAACTTAAAATTAAAATTATATTATATATATATATATATATATATATATATATATATATATATATATATATATATATATATATATATATATATATATATATATATACGTTACATAGAAAGGAAAAGAAAAAGATGTGTTTTACTCGTCGAAAAATGCTGAATTTATAGGACCTGGCCAGGTTTCTGGCTTCATGCGATCGCATGAATAATGGTCTTCCTGGCCATGCGATCGCATGGCCAGCTGGATCCAGCTCAATCCCTTTGTTTTCTAGTTTGCCGACGGTTTTTAATATATAATATAATATATATATATATATATATATATATAATTTTAAGAATTATTTATATATAATATTATATTTATGTGCATAGTTGACTTGTAATTTTAGCTCCGTTGCATCGCGCGTTGATAGTTGGTTCATGTCCTGGTTCCGAATTTTCGAACGTCTTTTCGTATGCGGAGATATCTTGTACTTTGCGTTTCGCGGCTTGTACTCTTGTAATTTTTAGACGTTTCTCATCATTAAATTTAACCACTTGAATTATATCTTGTACATTTGAGCTTTTTGGTCATTTGTATCTTCAAATCGTCATTTTCTTCTTTTGTCTTCGCACTTATTTATTTAAACGAATATTACATAAAAATAGAACAATTGTAACTAAAAGTTTTACATATTGGAAGGATATTGTGCCTAAATATATGTTCATTTGGAGCACTATCAAATATCCACACACTTGAGCGTTGCTTGTCCTCAAGCAATACATAACTTAAAATAAAATCACACTTCACTCGAATCACTTTTTTTTTATTCTCACACTTTATACATCAGTGATTTTGATACGGCGGTATAAACAATGATAGTAACGATGTGGTTTACAGTCCCACATGACTGAAAATTTAGATCCTTTAAGGAAATTGGATCTTTATGAAAACATTTGATCTTTTGAAAATTCATTCTAGATTTTACCCTAGATAAGTTTTCCGGAATAACCCTTCACCGGTGTTTGCAAAATGTTTTTGTGGGTTTTGTGGGTTTCAGTTTTAAAAATTTTAGCTCAAAACTTGTGGTTTTGTGTCACCCACTTGCTAACCTTGTATTAGGAAAGCAACACGTCCAGTATACTTGCTCCGTATATTACCTTTCAGTAAACTACCGTCCGGTTGTAAAGGAAAGCGTTGAACAAGCAACTATTAAGGCAATGTCCCGTGACATGCGGATAATTATGGTCAAAAACGTGTCAGATGCAATTACTATCCTTTGTAGGAGCAATAGTAAAGATCACCCTATAGTTTTTCTGTCTGGCACAAGGTCCTGTCTTCGACCATGCTATGTAACCACTGTTCTTACGGTTGACACCCGATTTGGTTCAGATGACCTAATGAATTCTAGGTGAATTCCTAGGATTTTACGTTCAATGGTAATGAACGCATTGAAAATAGGGTTTTCAGAAAACAAATCGGTTTTAATTTGATCAAAATATTTTCTCGTTCAAGCTCGATTTTAGATATCATCGAATTCCATGAGTTTGTAATTCTCAATCTTTAAGGTCAATCTCAAGGATTGAGTAATATCAGGCTTAAAAGCTGATTTTTAATCTTTAAGGAGATTATCCTTTCTGGGGGTCTGATTCATTAGTATTATCATGCTAATTTGCATGGCGCCCTCCCCATTTTACGAGACAGATCCTCTCATGGTTAGGATAAGTCTGACCACTTGGCGACCCTGTTTGATGCTGAGGTCCGTGGATTTCCTGCTGATTTTAGAGATGACTTTTCTAGATTTTTCGTCAACCTACAGCTGGTCTGGACGAAAACTTCCTGAACTAAATCAAGAAGCGCGTGTCTTTTCCGGAAGACTTTACTTCCTTTTAATGATGGAATTGATTCATTGTGTAGATCCATCTTTCTTTCAAATATATTACAGTAAATCAGGTAAAACAGTTAATTTAGTCCAAAACAAAAGTACCTACAATAATCTGTACCAGATATGTGATATGTGTTTTAAAGAACTTGGTAAATTCTTCTCACACTTAGCTTTTATCTATTCTTTTCTTTGCCTTTTTATTCTCTTCTATTCCATTTTAAATGAATTCAAGCGTTTTGGGTTGTTTCTCCATTTATGTTCTCTCTGAGGTAACAATAATTTTGGCATTAACACCTAGTTTTATCGTTCATAAATATGTATAAACATGATTTTGAATTCATTTAGTTGAAAATTTTTCAAATTTTCACAAAATTTGGCAATTAAACTAAGTGTAAACCTGAGAGAATTTATAACCCTTCCCCACATTTGAGATCATGCAATGCCCTCATTTGCATAAAATCAGACTATAATTATAAATTCATGAGAGTGATTAGTGCAGAAAAGTGATTAAAAATACCGAGTTTGCAAACATATTATTTTATATCACATTTGATATTTTGCGTCTTGTCGTCAAAATTAGTAGCTTTTGCTGAACTTAATGTCTGTCTTTGAAAGTGCACTGTTTTACTCTGTTTTATACATAAGATAAACTACAAACATACATAATATTTTTATTATATTTTTTTATAAAACCTTTATTTATTAAAACAATTTAAATGAATAATTTTTAAAATTTTGTTTCCTTTTACTTTAGGTAGTTTCGGTATGTTTACCTAGTCCGTCCCTCGACAAAATTTAAAATTTGTCGTTTTTAAAGCGATTGTTTTAAAAGCAAAGATTTTTGGGTTTTTTTATTTTTTTTGGTATACTTTAGATCAATAATATTAAAAATAATGATAACAAAATTTTTCGCCCCGCCCTCGGGTAAAGCAATTTCGATTCTATGACCTAGTCTTCAACTTACGATGAATTTTAGAAATCATTTTTTTAAACTTAATGAAATAAAGTAAATTTTGTTTTTAAATTCACACAAAAATTAAAATGCGTATTAATTTAATACAAAACCTACAAAAATTCAGAATAAGGGAGAAAACTAGTTCTTTAGTGTCTGCTAGTGGAAAAGACCAATCGGATTCCATTCTCGAAACTACACAAGAACAGAACAACTAACTCTAGACAGTATTTTCTTTTTAGAAAATTTGAATCTCCCCACACTTAGGTAGCTGTGGTGTCGAAATTGTGATTAACCTCATCGTCAATTTCTTTTAGACCATAATCAACTTGTATATCTGTGACTTTTGCTTTAAGCCATTGGTCGGATTCCTGTGTAATATCCACAAATTCAACTAGTTTCGCCTTTTTTTAGGCAATAGATTGGATACTAACCGGTTACATAACTTAAAGTTCCCCTTGGTTCTAGCATCGCGAATCCATTTAATAAGTTTCTTCATTGAACTATTAATATCGGGGTCATTTAATTTTGTATTAACAATGGGGTTCTTTGTTATCAGGTCATCATTAAGTTTTACTTCATCTTCCCCACACTTAGACGTTTTATTATTGTTAAGCACTACCGTTGGAGTTGGTAAAACAATATGGTTCTTACCAATCATTTTTGTTGGTTCAACGGTTTTGGTTGGTGGAGATTTAGTCTTTCGACATACAAAGGTGATCGATTTTTCATCATTACTAAGTGTCATTCTACCCTCTATTACATCAAATAACGCCCCGGTGGACGCTAAGAATGGTCGACCTAAAATTAGAGGAATGTTTGAGTCTTCTTTTATGTCAATGACAATAAATTCGACTAGAAAGGTTAAATTACCTATTTGAACGGGTAGGTTGTCAGCAATTCCAACTGGGTGCCTAATGGTTTGATCAAAGAGTCGGACACGCATCTCTGTTGGACTTAACTCACCTACTCCTAATCTCTTATATAATGAAAGAGGCATAACACTCACACTCGCACCTAAATCTGCTAGTGCATCATACATGATACAATCAATAAGTAGACAAGGAACAATAAATTCACCCGGATCACCCAACCTGGGTGGAGGTTTCGGTGGAACTGTCTTCACCGGGTTTACTTCTACTGTTTTTGTTTCTTGTATTTTCTTATTTTTCTTCTTCTTCTTCTTTCCAGAGGTATCACAAACTTTATTACCTATTACTTACTCATACTCAACTCCTTTTCTTGGAAACGTGATGGGTGGTCTGTATGGTGCCACCACTGGCTTTACATACTCGGGTGGTGGTGGTATTGTAACTTCTTCATTGTTACTCACATCAAAAATCTTCTCATCTTCTGATGATGGTTTTTCAGAATTCGTTGATACCATATTAACATTCTCATTCCGAGGATTTACTTCAGTATTACTCGGTAGCTTTCCTTGTTCCCTCTCACTCATCATGCTAACAAGAGTACTTACGTGATTTTCTAGATTCAAAATGGAAGCTTGTTGAGTTCTTAATGACTGATCAAACCTCTCATTTGTTTGGGTTTGAGATGTAATAAATTTTGTTTGAGATTCCATTAGCTTTGCCATCATTTCTTCTAGATTTGACTTTTTCTCTTCGGTTTGTTGTGGTGGTTTATACAAACCAGGTCTTTGTTGATTGAAAGTGTTGTTTTGAGTTGGTTGGTTATTCGGACCTTGTTGGTTATACGAGTTATTGTTTAGCCCATTTGGATTGTAAAGAATGTTTTGATTTCGATTGAAGTTTGGCCTTGGTGGTTGATAATTATTCTGATAATTATTTTTCGGCCTTTGGTTCATGTACGAAACATTCTCACGTTGTTCCATCGTTTGCTCAATGTGACAATCCTTCGTTAAGTGTGGTCCACCGCATTACTCACAACTGATTCGTATTGCGTGAATATCTTTAGTCATCTTTTCCATTCGTCTCTCGAAAGCATCTATTTTTGCAGAAACGGAATCAAAGTCATGGCTAGAATCGGCTCTAGCCGCTTTAGATGAACGAAAAATATCTTTTTCCTGGTGCCACTCATGCGAGTGGGAGGCGGTGTTATCAATAATTTTGTAAGCTTCAGTTGCGGTTTTCTCCATAATGGAACCACCAGCTGCTATGTCGATGTCTTTTCGTGTAGTAATGTCGCATCCTTGGTAGAATATTTGTACTATTTGATAAGTATCTAAACCGTGCTGAGGACATCCTCTTAACAACTTTCCAAATCTTGTCCACGCCTCATATAGAGTTTCATTTGGCTTCTGCGTGAATGTAACAATTTCTCTTTGAAGTCTCACAAATTTAGATGCCGGAAAGAATTGTTTAAGAAAATTTTCAACTAAGACATCCCATGTGTCAATCGCCCCTTCAAGTAACGATTCTAACCAATCTTTGGCTTCTCCCTTTAAAGTCCAGGGAAATAACATGAGATAGATCTGTTCATCTTCAACTTCTCTGATCTTAAATAGAGTACAAATCCTATTAAAAGTTCAAAGATGTTCGTTTGGATCTTCTTTTGGCGTACCACTATATTGGCATTGATTAGTTACCATGTGTAGGATCTGTCCCTTGATTTCATAATCTGGCGCATTAATGTATGGCTTAATAATGGCGTGACATTGGCCCGTGCGTGTGGCTCTCATTCGGTCTTCCATACTTAGAGGTTCAGTTACTTCCATAATTGAATTTGTTAAATACGAATCACTAGAGGATTCTGATTTAACGGTTTGTGGTTCAGGAGGAATGATTAGTGGTTCAGGATCTTGGAATTGTCCTTGAATATCCTCCGGGTTCTTAATTGTGAAATCGGATTCAAAAGATGGATTATCAAAAATTTGAATTGGAGTACTTGTTCGACTAGATGATGATTCTAAAGAAAAATCAACGGCGATAATATTGGCTAGATGTCTTGATCGAGTTACAGGTGGTGAACGTATGAAAGGTGGTGAACGTTTTGCTCGGTGCATTCACTGAATATCCTATTAGTTATAAATATAAAAATTATATAAGTTATCAAATTAATAGACTTTTCTGATTTTGCCCACGTTTCAAATAGCCAATAGATGCAGCAGGTAGTCAGGGCCCTTTAAATCGGAAGCCCACAACTCGCCACTAACAAATCCAACTATTACTACGAACCAGAAAATTTTGGTGTCTATCAATTTAACCGCTTAAAATAATTTTTCGTCGAAATTTTGAAGAAAAAATCTATGTCTTAAAAACTAGAGCGTCGAGAAATAAGAAAGAAAAAGAGTGCGTCGAAAAACGTCGAAAAAAAATAAAAATCGAAAAAAAATAAAAATAAGAAAGAAAAACGTCGAAACTTAAAAGTCTAAAAACTAAATCTAAAAAGTTGCGCCTAAAGGTATTAAAGCTTAAAAGAAAATCTATATCCAAAACGGCAATAACTTAAAAGGCACTAAATTATATAAACGGCGTCGCAAAATTCTAAAGCGCCTAAATCTTAGTTTAAAGAAAAAGCACTTAAGGAATTTTACGGCAAAGTCTAAAAATCTAGAAATAAAATACTACGGCAAAAACTAATCTTAAAACTAAGCACGAACGATAAATATAAAAGTTACGAATTAAATTTTTAAAATATACAATTTATAAAAAGAAACAAAAAATGATAAAATCACTTATTTTTATAAAAATATTATTTTTATATTATTATTTTATAAAAGTATTAATTTATATAGTTAATAATAATTATTAAACTTAATAAAACTAATTAAAACTAAAAATAAAACTAAATTACTAATTAATATTTTAATTAAACCCTAAAAATTAAATAATAATAATAAATTTAAAAGCCTAGCTGCGTAATAAATGCCTCTGATTTGGCCTGTCAGAACAGCTCATACGATCGCATGAGTTTAAACCTTCAGGATTATGCGGTCGCATGGCCCAATATATCAGAAACAATTCGGAAGCCCAATTTGGTTCGGCCCGTTTTAATTATATATATATATATATATATTATTTTTTTCTGATTTTAATTTTTATAAAATAATAGATAGCTAAATTTTATAAAATAAAAATAAACTTGTATTTTAAAAACTTAAAATAAAAATACTTTTATAAACAAAATCTTAAAAATATAACTTTTTATATTTTATATTTTTTCTAATTTATATATTTAAATTTAAAACTTATATAAAATTATAATTTTTTTTTTAAGAAAAATAGCGTTTCGCTTCGGCGTTTCCCGGCAGCGGCGCTAAAAATACTTGATGTGTGCAGCAGCGTATACGAAATAGTTATATATTTTTATTGCGAAATACTATTAAATACGATACAATTTTACACAAGTTATTTATTTATTTATAGAGTGGATATACATAAACCTTGCTACAACACTTATAGGCAGTGTACCTAATCGTAGAGTAGTGTAGTTTTTAGTAGGTCCGGTTCGTCCACAGGGAACTAGCCAAGTTTAACGCTATATTTTTAAAACTATATATATATATATATATATATATATATATATATATATATATATATATATATATATATATTATAAAATGGGGGTTTTTACCGTTTAATGACCAGTTTGTCGATTTTAAATAAAGCGTAAAGATAAATGACGATAATATAAATGACAGAATTTAAATTGCGATAAAGTAAATTGCAGTAATTAAAATGACAGTAAATAAATGTACGATGAAATATGAAATAAAAGTATTATGCTTATTTAAACTTCCGTAATCATGATGTTTGACGTTTTGATTTTAATTAATTGTTACCCGGGTTAATTGTCATTTGTCCTGGTTTATTTGATACCTATCTGGTTTTTGTCCATAATAGTCCATCGGTCATAATTATAAAATGCTCGTCAAATTAACCTTATTCCCGAAGTCAAATATTCTGACTAATTAGGGATTCGAACTGTAACAAGGTTTTAATACTTTGTTAATAATTACACCCGGTTATCGACTGCGTGTAATCCAAGGTTTTAATACTTTGTTAAAAATTACACCAATTATCCTTGTATGTAATCCACCACTGTTTTAATGAGATATGAATATTAATTTACCCACTTGATCAGAATGAATAATCAATTACCCAACCCGAATAATTAATTAAATTATCGTAAAAGATGTCGTATAAACGTCACTAAATAGAACATACATAATCATTTTAATAATTATTAGTTTAACTAATTTGAAGATAGGTTCGACAGGTTCCAATGAGTTGTCGTTCAATTAGACAATACCCCCTTCCTATTAATAGTCAATAGTCCAATGTCCACAAGTGTCGGTCTTTTGTCCAAACCTTAATTATGGTACAAAATCTAATAACCCCGTCTTTAATATTTAGTCTAACATCACGATTACTTTGGCTCAAATAAGCATAATAATAACTTAGTTACGATACATTAATTTAAAAAGGAAGAACATAGCTTACAGTGGTGATTAATCGCGTAGCGTTGCACGGACAGAATTTTGACTTAAAACCCGTAAAACATTCTTAAAATAACCTTATTATTATTAACTTAAAATTAAAAATATATTATATATATATATATATATATATATATATATATATATATATATATATATATATATATATATATATATATTTACGTTACATAGAAAGGAAAAGAAAAAGATGTGTTTTACTCGTCGAAAAATGCTGAATTTATAGGACCTGGCCAGGTTTCTGGCTTCATGCGATCGCATGAATAATGGTCTTCCTGGCCATGCGATCGCATGGCCAGCTGGATCCAGCTCAATCCCTTTGTTTTCTAATTTGCCGACGGTTTTTAATATATAATATCATATACATAATTTTAAGAATTATCTATATATTATATTATATTTATGTGCATAGTTGAATTGTAATTTTAGCTCCGTTGCGTCGGCGTTGGTAGTTGGTTCATGTCCCGGTTCCGAATTTTTGAACGTCTTTTCGTGCGCGGAGATATCTTGTACTTTGCCTTTCGCGGCTTGTACTCTTGTAATTTTTAGACGTTTCTCATCATTAAATTTAACCACTTGAATTATATCTTGTACATTTGAGCTTTTTGGTCATTTGCGTCTTTAAATCATCGTTTTCTTTTTTTTGTCTTCGCACTTATTTATTTAAACGAATATTACATAAAAATAGAACAATTGCAACTAAAAGCTTTACATATTGGAAGGATATTGTGCCTAAATATATGTTCATTTGGAGCACTATCATGCCTTAAGAGAAGCTTGATTTGTCATATGCTCATACGTGTCTTAGTTGCACACTACTTAACATGCGGCATGACAACAAAGTCGGAAATCGATGAAACTTGAAACCGAAACTGAAAATGCATGTTATGAACCAACTTTGATTATTTGACCAACATTTGACATGAACCTATTGAGGTGTTGACTTTGGTTGACCACTTTGACCAAGTTTGACTTTGGTTGACTTTTGTTGAATTGCATGAACTAGTTGACTATGTGTTGACTTTTACTTTGAAACGCGTCGGTCTGAACAATAGGACAACTTACTATATGAAACCAGTATTGTATAAGATATAAATATTGACCAACCTAAATACGTATACCTAGGTTGCATTAATCGGCAGTAAACCGTACAAGCTATTTCGCTTACTTTTCATACAAAGCTTTTCAAAGGTGAGTCTACAGTCCCGCTTTTTACATATTTTCTGGGATGAGAATACACGTTGATTACATTTACATTTTACAAATGCTTTTATGTTTGACACGAGTACTATATTATACATATTGAATTATTGTTCACAAAGCTCCTAGCTTGAATACTTTTATTACCTTCGGGTAAGGACAATTTAGATGGACGGATCCGTTAGATTAGACAAACCTCACCCTACTATAACTGTGGTGCATTTACTTTGAACTGTATGTACACTCGAACAAGTGTATACGTTTTATAGGGTAAAGGATAAGTGTAGTGTATACTATACGCAGGTCTTTATACTAGTATTCAAGTGGTCATGGATTATGTAACTTTATGCAACGTTGGGTTGTGCTTATTGAAATCTCGTGGTCAAATGCAAATGAATTATTTTTCTGAATACTGTTTTTTCAGATACTGTTATACATACTTAAACCTGTACATTCACCAACATTATTGTTGACATGTTTTTGCGTGTTTTATTCTCAGGTCCATAAGAGGTATAGCTTCCGCTGTGTGTTTGATGCTTTGGTGTGGCCGTGGAGTCAGCATGATTTAATAAAGACATTGATTACTTTCGCATTTAAACTTCTGAACTTGTTTAATACTGTTGGCTTATAGTTACGATCATAATAGTATTACCTTTGGTTATTGACTTATGTTTTAAAGTCAAATGTGTTAATAAAATTAAATGCGATTGCTTTTGAAACGTTTTATATAGAGGGAGTAACTGTTACTGTGGGACCTACGATTAACACTCCGTCAGATGAGAATTTGGCGGGGTGTTATAGAGTGACAATCGCGGGATAAGATATGGGGTCGGGTTTATATGTTTGTTTTAGGTTTATGACTGGCGGTTGTTACTTGTTTGTATTTTTTAATTTGCAATTTCAATAGTGCTCGCTCTGATTTCAATTTGTTCGTCTAGGTCGTGTGGACGCACAGAGCGAGTGTCTTTGGATCTTGGTCGGTTGTGATAATATATAGGGTCATAAAAAGAATCAATTCAAGAACATTAAAAATATAATAAATCATGTCAAAAGATCGTATTTTTTTTTATTCCAAATACAATATCAAAGATAGTATAATCCGTGTAACTCGGGTATATAGATATGAGAAATATATAATGCAATTCAAATAAATACTTTACTATTATTCTATATTATATATATATTAGAATTAGATGAATCATATGTAAATAAGAATATAATTTTAATGTTCAAATTATTGTAAAGTACAAATATTTATTAGTTACATATATACAATTTAATTAAGTTATCCAAGAGTTGTAATAATGTGAATTCAACAATTTTTTTGAAATTTAAAGGACTAATCAGAGTGCGATATGTGGCGCGACAATCACATGTAATTGGATTTGACATGCAGACCCACATTTTATTGGGTTTTACAATCACGTGTGATTGGCATGCAGAATCACATGTAATTTACTGCTTGTCAAATCCAATCACATGTGATTGAAAAAAAATTCGAAAAAAAAAATTCTGAATTTTTTTTCTTCTATCACATATGATTATCGCTCCACATGTCGCACTCTGATTGGTTCCTTGTATATCAACTTAAAAATTAGATTTATTTGAATATTCCTCAAGTTATCCCATGTTTATTTTACTATCACCTCAAAATATATCCAAATACTAAGTCACTCTTAATGTTTATTAGTTTAATTTAATTTAATATTAATATTAAATATTAATATGCCTTTTAAAAAAATATTAATATTAATATTCTGTAATACGGATCTCTATACTTCGTGTCGATTTAAAAATATCTCCATCTAGAGTCGCACACACCTAAAGTCATCACCCTCCTTATAACAGTCGTTATCTTCAACTTAACTTTGTTTCTCCCTTGAGATTAGGCATCAATTGCAATCTATGTTTCTCAACTTTTTAAATATCTCAATTAATTTAATAATATCAAATGATGATATCTCCATATTTTGAAGTCTAAATCTAAACTACTAGTATAATACAACTATTATTTCAATTATTCCAGCTTTAATGTTTTTTCATGAAGCTTCCCTGTTTATCACCGTAAGTTATTATTTTCAATCTTATTCATGCCCTAACTTCTGGGTTTATTTTCATTTTCAACGAAATTACAAAAATGTACTAACTTTATTATTAAATGTTTCTGCAAGTGGGTTAATATATTTTTCTTGGTTTATGTATTTTACATTTTTACTGATACTAGTTTTGCAGCTCGGTTCAAGTCAAATTCATGTCCTTTATTAAAATCTGAAATCCAGTGATCATTTTATGTATACTTTATGTAAATGGGTTGGTTGAAACTTTTTTTATTTTATTGTATTATATCTAAGATTTTGTTGATCTTTGACCATATTTTCAGCTAATAATAAATGATTATCATTATCATTATCATTATCATTATTTGCTAAGCTATTAATTATTGTTAAAATTGTTACTATTACAGGTTATCTGAAGTCGAAGAAAATTCAGATTTTGGGGAATATAAATAATGGAAAATTCCGAAATCGAAGAGAGTTTGTTTGCTCTTGGTGAACCAAAGGTAGATACAGGTTACTTTTAATGTAATCTTTTTTAAAAATGGCAGTCAAATTTAGTGATGTGGTTGTGATGTATCACTTTCTGCATTTCTGTATTTAAAAATATGTATGCATCGTTTTCGCTAGTCGTTGTTTGTGTATTATCAAACCTATAATGTGGTAAGTATTTAGAAAGTTAGACCAATGTGTTGCAGTGGCAGAACTTAACTCGGATACAGATGGGGCGAGTGTAAAAATTTAATAAATTTTTCATTTGTCAGCGGGTGTAAACACTAAAAAAAAACCTTATTTTTTGGTAAAATAAAAAAATTTAGTGTAAAATTCTTTCTTCCGTTAAATCCAGGTGGGACGTATACCCTTTGTGATACACTATGTTCCGCCCCTGGTGTTGTGATCAATCACTAGTTGTTAATGCGTCTAATGAATACCACGTACGGGCTGCAACTTTGGGGCCCGGCCGATTATCAGACTCGTAGCCCATTCGTGTAAGACTAACAATGTGGTATTATCAATTGTAGCTACATGGAGAAATGTGCAAAACGCTCGCTTTGATTTATGTCAAAGTATTGAGCGTTTTTCCGGAGCTAGAAAATGCTCGTCCACGTAGCACATCAGGGATTCAGGCATTATGTTCTTTGCATATAGCATTAGAGAAAGCAAAGATGGTTCTTCAACATTGTGCTGAATGTAGCAAAATTTATTTGGTACCGTAAGATTTAATATTTTGACGGTCAAGTAACGTTTCTATTTAATTTATGTCTATTTGACTGTTTTTAATGTTTCACAGGCTATAACTGGAGACTCGGTTGTCTTGAAATTTGAGAAGGCGAGATCAGCTCTCGAAGATGGCCTTAGAAGGGTTGAAGATATAGTTCCGCAAACTATAGGATGTCAGGTATATATAAGCAACTTCTATGCCAAACCTTTTTTTAGTGGTGGTTGCAAAATGGGCGGATCGCACGGACTGGTTAGTGGCTAAAATGTGTTTAAATTTTCCGTACGGGTCAAAACAGGCTGGTCAGGCTGGTTGAAGCACTTCCATCAAGAAGTTTGTAGTTTCCTATTTTGTTTTACATTAATATAATATGGTATATGGTATATATGGTATTTAAAATGAAATAATTTAGAGGTTTCATCTAAGAACCGGCCCATTATAAGGATATGGGCGACAATTGTCACAGCTAGCTGTATAATTGAAGTTGCCTGATATTAATCATAATTATGGGTGGCAAAATGGTCGGGTCAGATTGGATTTTGGGTCAAAATGGGTCATTGTTCAAGACAGGTCAGTTCTCTGTTCTATTTGGGTCAAGTCATTACATTTAAGAGGCAACATTAAATGCACACATTTGGTCAATGTTATCTTTTAAAAAAATAGTGATGCATTTGGATCTGACGATGAATTCAAATGTTGTAGATTTCCGAAATGTTATGCGAACTTGAAGGAATCAAGTTTTCACTCTATCCGTTGGAGAAGCAAATAGGCGATGAGATAATCGGGCTACTTCAACAAGGTAGAAACTTTAGCAACAATAGTGACAATAACGAATTAGAAACGTTCCACCAAGCTGTATCTAAGCTCGGGATTACGTCTTCACGGGCCGCACTTCGAGAAAGGCGGGCCCTTAAAAAACTTGTGGAAAAAGCCCGAATCGAAGAAGACAAAAGAAAAGAATCAATAGTAGCTTATCTTTTACATCTCATGAGAAAATACTCAAAGTTATTTAGAAGTGATTTTTCAGACGATAACGATTCACAGGGCTCAACACCGTGTTCACCAACATTATACGGTTCTTTTGAGGCTTTAAGTGGGACCGGGACCCACGCTTTTGAAAGACAACTTTCGAAACTAAGCTCTTTTAATTTTAAACCTAACTTTCGTAGATCGGGGCAGGTACCTATGCCGCCCGAAGAACTACGATGTCCGATTTCGTTACAACTTATGTTCGATCCGGTTATTATCTCATCCGGGCAAACGTATGAGAGAATTTGCATCGAGAAATGGTTTAGTGACGGGCATAACACGTGCCCGAAAAGTCAACTGCAGTTGAGTCATCTTGGGTTGACTCCTAATTATTGTGTCAAGGGTTTGGTTGCTAGTTGGTGCGAACAAAATGGGGTTATGGTTCCCGATGGCCCACCCGAGCACCTCGATTTTAACTACTGGCGTCTCTCGTTATCGGAAAGTGAATCGGTAAATTCGAAATCTATGGAGAGTATCGGGTCGTTTAAGTATACTAAGGGTATAAAGGTGGCACCTTTTCCTCTTGAAGAAAACAATGTTATTAAGGAGATTGAAGGTGATGAGGTGGCGGTTGAGGTTGAGCCCGAAGTTAATGTGTTCGAAAGGTACGATGAGTTCTTGATGATTTTGCATACCGAAGAGAATTTGAGGAAAAAATGTAGAGTTGTTGAGAAAATACGACGTTTGTTAAAGGACGACGAAGAGGCTAGGATTTATATGGGTGCAAATGGTTTTGTTGAAGCGTTGGTACGTTTTTTGGAGTGCGGTTTGAACGAAAAAAACAAGTTCGCTCAAGAAAGTGGTGCCATGGCGCTCTTTAACCTTGCAGTCAATAACAATAGGTATTTTTTTACCCCATTTTTGGTGTATAATTGTGTAAAAATAGGTTATGTTGGGTTGTATTCATCTAGGATTATGCCAAATAAGTAACCAACTAGGATGTCAATTTCAACCCATTTACTTTTGTCATGGGTTGATTCTGGTTGAATAATAACTTTCAAAGAGATTGGTCAAGAGGGTTAGATTGTGTCTTTTCTAATGCATACATACTATTAAAAAGTAATGGAGCAAAAATAATTGTGGGTTAACCCGACCCATATAAAAAATTACCTGCTTTCCAACATCTATTGGTATAACTGTGTAAAAACAGGTTATGTTGGGTTGTATTTATTTAGGATTATGTCAAATAAATAACTATCTAGGGTGTCAACTTCAACCCATCTACTTTTATGAGGGTGGATTTGGGTTACATAATAACTTTCAAAGGGATGGGTCAAGAAGGTTAGATTGTGTCATTTCTAATGCTTACTTACTATTAAAAAGTAATGGAACAAAAATAATTTCAGGTTAACCCGACCCATAAAAAACGTTACCTGCTTTCCAACATCTAGGCCCCGTATCTGACGCGAAGAACCTAATTTTTTCGGTTTTTGGTGTCATTTTTTCACAAATATTAGTGAATGCTGACAAATCACATTCTCGTACTTTTCAGGAACAAAGAAATGATGTTAGCTGCTGGGATACTTTTGTTACTTGCGCAAATGATCGAAGGTTCAAAATCGATCAACTCAGCCATAGCATTGTACTTAACCCTTTCGTGTCTAGATGAAGCCAAACAAATCATAGGTTCAAGCGAGGCGGTCCCATTTCTAATTTCGGTCCTTCAAGGCACTTTCGATACACAATGCAAAATCGACTCGCTTCACGCTCTTTACCACCTCTCATCGCTCCATTCTAACATCTCAAGACTCATATCGTCCGGTATCTTAACCGCCCTTCAACCGTATCTCACCGACTTAGACTCCAACTCATGGACCGAGAAAGCCATAGCCGTGTTAATAAACTTAGCAGTGACTAATTCGGGCCGGGCTGAAATCATATCCGCTAACGGGCTAGTTAGTGGGCTATCGATGTTGCTTGACACGGGTGAACCCGAGGTTCAAGAGCAGGCGGTTGCTTGTTTGTTGATTTTGTGTACGGGAAGCGATAAGTGTTGTGAAATGGTGCTTCAAGAAGGGGTGATTCCTTCTTTAGTAGCTATTTCGGTTAATGGGACGATGAAAGGGAAACAAAACGCGCAAAAGTTGTTGATGGTTTTTCGAGAGCAGCGGCAGAGGGACCCACTGGTTGTGGTCCAGGGTGGCGATAAAGGGTGGTGTGAGTGTGATGGTGGAGATGATCGGAAAGTGTTGAGTAAATCGACATCGAGACGAAAGATGGGAAGAGGATGGAGCTTTTGGAGGAAGAACAAAAGTTTTTCTGTGTACCAATGTTGATTTCTGATTCTCATGGGTAGAAAGTGTAAAAAGTAAAGTATTTCAGTTTTTTTACCTGGTGGTATTTTATTTTGTAGTTTTTTCCTCCATCACAAAAAGAGATTGTAGAGTCTTTGTAATCAGAAGAATTTTGTCTCTTGTAAGTTTTCACCTTCCTTTTCCAGATTTGTTCAAATTCAGTCCTCCACGTAATTCAGATTTGCTAGCATCTTCCATTTTTTCATCTTCGTTACCCGATAATCGGCCGTTAAAGGTTGAAAAAAGCTAAGAAATGTGTTTGTTATTTTGTCATCAGATTTTGGTAGCATCCAAAACAATTAAAAAATGTAATTAGTTTTCGTTTCAAATTTTAAATTCGATTTTAATTCGGTTTTAAGTTTTACTACCAAAACTTTGAAAATCAAACAAATTTAATTGAATAAATCGAGAAAACCGATTGATAAACACCCCTATCGGTAGTTACTCGTGTGATTTTAGACAATAGATTTGGACAAAGTTCTTAAAAGTTAAGGAGGATGTTTCTTTGAGTTTTAATTTACAACTTTGTATCAAAGGCCATTGATTTAGCAATATCACACTTTTCAATTATGAGGTTAAGCGTTCAAGTTCTGAAATGGACAAATGTGTATATATTAGTGATAAGTGGTGAAGTGTATTAGTATTCATTTTCTTGATATCGAATTTGAAACGGGAATATAACTTAGTTGAGCCATATCATACCTATTAGTGTTCAATTTTAAAACAAATTTCCAAAACTAGTTAATGACATGAAAGGAATAAAAACGAAAGTAGCCAACTTAGGTTAAATGAATACAAACCATACAAAAAAACAATTCACCACACATAAGATATGGAATATGATTCCAGTTCTATCATTCCACTTTCAACTGTCCAAACATCATATTCTCCTTCAATTCCTAGCAGGTAAAATATTAGTAATTAATAAGTTTCAATCTAAATTTTGGTTACATTCATGTCTAAACTTATAAATAATTTGTTCCCAACTGATTTGGGTGTGATCAGTACGTGTTGTTGTCTCGTATGAAGTTAAAATCTTATATACAATTTGACAATTTGTTGAAGAGATTTATAGTTACAGTTTGATGAGCAGGTATTCGTGGAGATGGAAGATGCTTGTTTCGATCTGTTGTACTTGGTGCTCGTTTGAGATCAGGTAAGCAAGTTCCATCAGAGAACGTTATGCAACAACTTGCTGATGACCTAAGAAACAAGGTACTCAAATTTACAAATGTATGTTACTATTATCAATGTTCACATCTTGATCCAGAAATGGATAATAAGATTTTAATTGGATGCTCGGTTGCAAATCATAAATAGGTTGTAAATGAGTTGATCAAGAGACGAAATGAAACCGAATGGTAAGATGACACTTAGTTCAACAAATATGTTTGGTTACTAATCGTTATTAGCAAATACATGTATCAGACTACGGTTTTTCAATTTTCAGGTTTGTTGAAGGCGATTTTCAGACGTATATCTCATATATGAAACGGTCACAAGTCTGGGGTGGGGAACCAGAACTGCTTATGTCCTCACATGTCCTTAAGTATGTATCTCAACTATATATGATTCATCTGATATACTTTTATTTTAAGTCTTTAATATGATATTATGATGCAACTTTATGTTTGCATCTCAACTAAAAAAGATATTTTTAACTGTTAGCAATCTGATATGAAGCATTCATTTACTAAATATATGAAGTCTATGATACATGTTTATAAACAGATAAGGTATTCTCCATTCAGGCTACTTTTTTTTTTTTTTTTTACAGATGTACACGGTCTAACCGAGTTATCCGTGACCGTTTCCAAACATTTTCACTGGCCACCAAAGTTATGTTTTAAGTGAGATTTGAACATCAAACCTGAATATATTCAGTCCCAGCCACCATGCTATGTTGGGATGGTTATGATAAATGTTTATATGATGCGCGTTTTCTGAAGCTATTTTGCTAGATTTTATCCTCTGTTTGCAGGGTACCTATCAAGGTTTATATGAGGGATAAGAAGTCAAATTCTATCAAGGTTATAGCACAATACGGACAAGAGTATGGGAGCGAAAGCCCAGTTAGTGTTCTTTATCATGATTACGGACACTATGATCTTTTAAAGACTCCTTTAAGCTGATATGTTACAACTAAGGTATCCTTTCATAACATCTTTGTAAATTGCTTGTTTTGTGTTTATGTTTCATAATAAGAATAACAGGATGAGCATTCTTATGGTTGCATTTTTCAGATACAATACATGATAATTTGTGAACGACGTTTGAAGATTCAGATGAGCGTTCGAAGTTTATCAAGATGATTTACAAACGAGTCAAATCTTACAGTCATTTTAAGCCCCCTAATGTACACTTAATTTCTTTCTTGACCATTTCCATGGAAAGTTGTAAGGTGTCTGTAATAGGGTCACACTAAGGTGTTCTACTTATTTCTAATGAGTAGTATTCTATAAATATATATATTTAATTCATATGGATGGATGGTACTTACGGAGACAGAAATTGTTTTTTGGTTCTTTGATGGTAATACTCTGTAAATATTTTCTATGAACACAAAAGACAAACTTAGTTTCTTTTTCTTTCATTATGAATTTTTTTCTCCTAAGAATCTTGTGCTGAATTTCTGTAGTGGCTTTGAAATTCGGGATGATAATGATTTTTCAATATTGTTGATACCTATTTCCGTCTAGCGGCTAAGAAGTACCAGTACAATACTAGAACTAGAACTACTTAGTGTGATGAGGTAAATTGTTGATTGATGTTTTTTCTCGGGAAAAATCCCTGCAGACCCGGTTCACGGCCAGAATACCGTGGTGTGACTTTATCAATCTCGTGGAGCCAAACTATGAGTTGGTCCGTCTAGCGCTCTGGAGCTAAATATTGATGTTCTAGAGAGAGAGAGAAACTACTATGTGGGAGAAAAAATGTGATCTTTGCTACAAGCACAATTAGTTGTAAAGTGATGGTCCAGGTAGCCCATTTATAGGCATGAGTGCTCTGTGATATTCGGAGACACATATCATGCTGTTATTGATTGATTTATGTGAGAAATGTGTAACCGACATTGTGCTCTACGCTGGCGTGGCATGTGTACGGCTCACGTCTTCTTTTTAGGGCTTAAGCATAAAAGGAAGCCTTCAGGGCTTACGCATGATGTTGGGCGGCCTGATGTGTGATTTATTTGTTAATCTAGATGGAAAACGCTTAATGGATAATTATTTTAAAAAAATACTTTTAATACTATTTTCCTATGTTTCAAGTGTTTCCTCCATATAGAAATGATGAATTTATGCGTGTAAACCATGTGATAAACCATTAAATATCAGGTTATCTTATATACAAAGTTTACCAGTTTTACGAGTTTGATTATTGAGCACAGGGTGTCCATGTCAATTTCTCATTGTCCATTTCGACTTCCGTTTTGGACACTGAAATGGACTTGTTGGAGGTGCATGTCTATTTCAGTGTCCATTTTTATATTTTAATTTTTCGGTCCAAGTACGTTGCATATTTTGAACCGGTTTATAAACCCAATCATTCTCATATATGTTGTAACCATTGTCTTCAATAATCATATTGTGTAGTATTATGCACGTATACATAAGACGTTTCATTTGGTTAACCCCGTAAGCTCTTGCCAGTTGTTGTAGAATATGCCAATGCCCATGTAGAATCCCAAAAGTTCTTTCAACAACTTTGCGAGCCGCGACTTGTTTCTTTGAAAAGTAAACACGCTTGTCATCAACGTCGCTTAAAAATGCCTTGACAAATGATGCCCATGTTGGATAAATCCCGTCTGCTAATTAGTAGCCTATTTTGTACTCCACACGGTTTACATGATAAGGGATGTCTGGCATGTCTTCGACAAGCATTGAGTTGGACAAAGGACTAGTATATAAGACATTTAAGTAGTTGTTTGACCCCGACACACCAAAAAACGCTTGCCAAATCCAATTATCATACGAGGTAACGGATTCAAGCATAATAGTTTGAGTGACTGTGATCGCCTCGTATATATTGGCCTCTCCAAGCAACTAGACATTTTGCCCACGCCCAGTGCATACAATCTATGCTACTCATCATTCCCGAAAAACCATGAATCTCTTCATGAGCCGCGTACAATTCTTCAATGTCATGCCTCGTTGCTCTCTTAGGTAGTCATTTGCATACAAATAATGATGCATTCTGTAAGGTTGAGCAAAGACTCCTGGGCAACACGTTCGGACTTTTGCAAATACTCATCAAATGCATCTGGTGTATAATCATATGCTAGCTGACGTAGTGTGGCGGTAATCTTCAAATGCGTACTAATACTCCATTTGCCACGTTAATCTTGTCTCATCTGAAACCATCTAAAATATGACAGTAATGGAATTGTGGAGTAGCTTAGAATCTATACTATCAATTAAATCTCTAAAATGATGATATTATAAATAAAGATTATCTAAGCTTAAAAAAATTCAAAAAGAAAAAGAAAAATTATAAGCCCCTCATGATAATGTCATTAATATAATTAATTTTTTTAATAAAAATATTAACATATTAATTATACAATATATGAATCATTATGTACAACATTATGATAAAACCCCATTAACATATTTGAAACATTATGTACAACCTTATGGTAACACACCGCATGAACATATATACAATATTTGAAGTATTATGTACAATTTTATAACACCTCATGATCATATGTATAAATTTTAAAACAACATGTA
This sequence comes from Rutidosis leptorrhynchoides, assembly GCF_046630445.1. Lineage (NCBI taxonomy): Eukaryota > Viridiplantae > Streptophyta > Magnoliopsida > Asterales > Asteraceae > Rutidosis > Rutidosis leptorrhynchoides. The sequence goes on from NC_092336.1 coordinate 483,364,970, forward strand.
CAATCTTTACAAAACACTCAATGAACACATGTACAAATTTTGAAAAATACTATACAACCTTATATAATAATTGTATTTTAATCTTTAAAAAAGTTTCAAGGCCTTTGTTATTACTAATAATTATTAATTATTATTAAAAATATAAATATTCAATTTATTATTGTTATTTATTTTAATTATTATAATTATAATTATTATTTTTTATTAATAAATTATTAATATTCAAATACGGATTCTCTTTACGGGATTAATTAGTTAATATGTATGTGAAAATACATGTCTCAACATGTTCGTAAAAACAACGACAAATTTTTTAGTCAGAATCTGTAGTACCATGGGTCCTTAAACTGAATGACTTTAGCATTTACATTCACTTAATAACTAAAACATATCATTAAACTATTTCGTTTAAACACACCCGTGGTTTCACGAGTCATTTCACTAGTATCATCCATAATTCTTAGAAAAACATGTTGCCGTATCCGGAACCGTAGATTGAAATTTTCATCCGTATATTTGCAACCCTCGACAAAAATAATCGTCCATTAAACGATCATGTGCACCATAATGATCACGACGTATGTAACGACGGGAATTTGAACCATCATCGTTTGAAAAATTAAGCTCATCTAAGGTGTCGTGCGTATAGTTTGTAAAATCGTCCGACGAACTCGAAGATGACATTGTTATTAAAAATTAAAAGACAAATATTGCTTGATATCGAATGGAAAAAAAAGATAGATATAAAAGTGGTGGAGAAAAATGAGTTGAAAGTGAGTAAATATTTATAGGAAAAAAGAAAAAAAGAAAAAAGACGATTTGGTCGTGCTCTTGGATCGGTTTCAAGATTTCCTTTCGGGCAACGATGGGAGCGGGGCTATTATCACTGCGTCACCATAGTCAAAACTAAAGATGATTGCAACTGGTGCGTCTCCTCGGGTGAACTAATAGCTGTAAATAAAACTAAAATTGATAAGCTACCCATATTAATCGTTATTAGGTACTGTTTCATCAGAATTATCTCACGTGCTTCATCTCTTACTTCCCTGTTCGATTTCGGCGACTCACCGGTGGTGTCAGTCCACCTCCGGGATCCGGTCTTCTAACACCATCATCATCAGCAACAACAACTAATCACAGGTATTAAAAACCACAAATATTAAATTATCAATTTTGTTATTTCTAGGGTTTGTATTTTATAGGTTTATAACTATATATATGCTTGCTTTACTAAACTACTACAATTTCAATGTAACATATGCTTTCTGATTCACTGTTGACTTTTTTGGTTTAAGCTCATTAAGTACTGTAGTTTAGCCGCTAACTTTATTGATTTTTATATAATCTTATTTAAATAAATTAGTAACAGTTTTGGTAATTGCTTACTGCTTGTTGTGTTTTAGCTTGTTAAATTCCCTGTTTTTTAAAGCTGAGTTGTGCTTTTGTTGAACCCACTTTATAAGCCTATGCACTAAAGAGGTATTTGTGAGTGAAAGGGTATGTTTATGAAAGCTCAAAATTCTAACTTTGTGTGATTGAAATATATTTAATGAGCTTATTGAAAAGGTGAGCTATAAAAATGTAATTTATGAAAAATGTAACTACTGTTGAATGCTAATTATTTCAGGTTATCGCTAACAGAGTTATAACCATGGTTAAACCAACTTGGTACAACCATCAGTTCGTACGCCTACTTGTACTCACAATAATCCTCTTAGCTCGTGTCTCACCAACAACACAACTAGTACACAAAGACGCCATAACACACTTTCAACAATACCTAAGAATAAACACGGCCCACCCAAACCCCGACTACATCACTGCGGTTTCCTATCTAGACGCATTAGCCAAATCGATTCCCAATCTTCAAACTCAAACAATCTACTTAACCACCCCGCAAAAACCTCTCCTTTTAGTCACGTTTCCCAGCTTAAACCCGTCCCTACCATCCATCCTCTTAAACTCTCACCTCGATTCGGTCCCAGCTGAACCCGCAAAGTGGTCCCACCCGCCTTTTTCCGCTTTCAAAACGGACGATGGGAAAATTTTCGCTCGAGGTGCACAGGATGACAAATGCATCGCCATTCAGTACCTAGAAGCCATTAGAAACATCCTTCAAAAAGACCCTGAGTTTAAACCGGTTCGAACGGTTCATATATGTTATGTGCCTGAAGAAGAAATTGGCGGGCTCGATGGGATGGCCAAATTCGTAGAATCTAACGAATTTAAAAAATTAAACGTTGGGTTTTTTTTAGACGAGGGACAAGCTTCACCTAACTATCAGTACCGGGTTTTTTATGCTGACAGAGCACCATGGCATATTGTCATTAAAGCTATTGGTGTCCCGGGACACGGTTCGCGAATGTACGATAATAGCGCGATGGAAAATTTAATGAAAAGCGTCGAGGTTGTGTCGAAATTTAGGGAACATCAGTTTGATTTGGTTAAAGCCGGAATTTTTACAAACTCCGAGGTTGTTTCAGCAAACCCGGTTTATTTAAAAGCGGGTATTTCATCCGGGGACGGGAACTTTGCGATGAACATGCAACCGTCTGAGGCGGAAGCTGGTTACGATGTTCGGTTACCACCAACCGTTGATCCGGATTTGTTGAAAAAACGGATTAGTGATGAATGGGCCCCAGCAATTAGGAACATGAGTTTTCATATTTTGGAAAAAGGACCTTTGAGAGATTTAAAGGGAAGGCCTTTAATGACTGTTACAAATGAATCGAATCCATGGTGGACGGTTTTTAAGGATGCTGTTGAAACGTGCGGCGGGAAACTTTCGAAGCCGGAAATATTGGCTTCGACTACAGATGCTAGATATGTGCGACAGCTTGGTATACCGACGTTTGGGTTTTCTCCTATGAAGAACACCCCGATATTACTTCACGATCATAACGAGTATTTGAAGGATACGGTTTTTTTGGAGGGAATTAAGGTCTATGAATCCATCATCAAGGCTTTGAGTTCTTTTGAGTCAGCGGCACTTTAATATGGTCTGGTACAAATACAGATCGACGTAAGGTGATTTTGCCTGAAGTTTGTTTCGATCCTTATATGCCCATTTCGTATCTCGTTGTTGTATAATACATACAGTGTACTAATACATTTTTAGATAGTGTGTTGAAATAAGAAGGTAGTCTGTATGTTGCACATTTCCAGGATGTTAAACTTTAGCATATGACCCATCATGCACTGCTAAAGTTTACAAGACATAGTTTTGGTTCCCTATTAGAGGCATGTTTAGGGTCATTTGTATTAGCCAACTCAATTAGGCTGATTTTGTGCCCATGAGCTGATGATATGGTTGAAATGGGAAAATAATACCGTATTTTTATTATATACCTATACCTAAAACATAAAAGGGAAATGAATAGTACTATTCCTTTATTAATTTTCACCAACTTAACCCCTAACTTTCATTAATATACAAATCGCATCCCCACTTTACTAACTTTTTTTTTTACTAACATTCAATTTTCACAAACTTAACCCCCTAACTTTTATTAAAATACAAATCGAACCCCCACTTTATACGTAATTTTTTTTCAAATTTCACAAACTTAACCCACTAACTTTTATTAAAATATAAATCGAACCCCCACTTTACTAACTTTTTTATATCTAAAAGGTAAAGGGGAAATGAATAGTACTATTCCTTTTTCAATTTCCACCAACTTAACCCCCTAACTTTCATTAAAATACATATCGAACCCCCACTTTATAAGTATATTCTTTCCCAAATTTCACAAGCTTAACCCCCTACCTTTTATTAAAATACAAATCGCACCCCTACTTTACTAATTTTTATTTTTTTTACTAATATTCAATTTTCACAAACTTAACCCCCTAACTTTTATTAAAATACAAATCGAACCCCCACTTTATACGTAAATTTTTTTCAAATTTCACAAACTTAACCCACTAACTTTTATTAAAATACAAATCGAACCCCCACTTTACTAACTTTTTTTTTTTAAATTAAACCCGAACGCTAAAAGAAGCAACTTTCACAAAGGAACAACCCTTCAATGTTATGTCGAAAAAAATTCTTTTTTACAAAATAGATCAAGACTTTTTTTTAACTCGCATTCAAAACGGAGCCCCCGGCGCGAAGCGAGGGCTCCACAACTAGTTAGTTATAAAAGCCTGAATTAAGTAAACAGTGTCTAATTGATTTGATGAACAATTTTATAGAATCAAAAGGTACAATTCATCATTTCGTATTTACATGTAACATATAATGTGTTTAGCCCATGACTTAAAATAAAATTATCTAAAAAGATATAATATCATACTGATTCTGCTTCAATTGTTTATTAGTTTATATTTATAGTTATTTTTATTTGATAATAATAATAATAATAATTATTTATTTCTAATTTAAATTTAAACTAGGCCGGATCCGGCCCGCGCGATGCGGTGGGGGCTTTCGGCCTGTGTATTTATATTTAACGTAGCGTTGTGTATTTACAGAGGGGAAAACGGCTCATGTCTTAAGCGTCGTTTTAGATGTCGTTGTCTTAAGCGTTTTTTAAAAAGTGTCCGTTTCGAATGTAGTTTGTTTCGTTTTGTTCATAAAAAAATTTCGAGTGTAACGGTGCTGTCGGAAAAATTTAACTTGCGGCGAACAGAAAGATACAGGCTGTCGTTGTGTTAAGCGTTTTTTAAAAAGTGTCTGTTTGGCATATAGTTAGTCCCGTTGGGTTCGTGAGACTTTTTCGAGTTGAAAGGTGGTCTCGGAAAAATTTAACTCGCACCGAGCAAGAAGATAGGGCCCGTTATATATTCGGGGGAATTAGTTTCTTTTATTTTAATATTACACTTTCTACCCCCGAGAAAGTGTAAAGTTGAGGGTCTGTTTGAGGGACCGATTGTAGTGTGAGCACGTATTCAAAAATACAATTCAAATTAATTAAAACTACACCATTAGGCATGAGTTTTTGTATGTAAGGATTAAAATAATAATTAATAATTAATAATTAATAATTAATAATGAGGGATAATCTTACTTGAATGACATAAGAGCTAGCCGGCCTAATCCGGTCATGTAACGCCAACATCCTTCTTGTTCACCGAATTCAAATGATCCTCTTTACTGTTACTAGATATTAATATAAATAAGTACAATTATTACTTTCCTCCTTCCAATTGTTATTTATTTTTAACATACGAGTAATTTATTTTAACTATTTGTGTTTTTTTTTTTTTTTTTTTTGGAAAAGCAACCATTTTATTAAAGAAAACTAGAACTATTACATTCGCCAAAAGCTTATGAGGAGAAAAGCTTTTGGCACTTACAGAAAACTCAAAACAAACGAACAACACAAAATATTACATTCGAAGTTTTAGCCTAAAAATGACCATTTATCTGATTAGCCAGTCGTCGTAGATGCTAGGATTGAGAAGCCATTGGTTCTAATCAATTGTAAGCTTTCGCGATCGATTTGAGATCCATTAAGCATACTTAAAAGTTAAAATAGGAACATGATAAACGTTAGGCTACATTAAGCATACTAATTATAAATTAATCACATATTTATTACTAAGAGTTGTCATGAATAACATTAAGATTAAAATTATATAAGAAAAGTCGATGATAAAAAGGAAATGTTATATTTTAAAATTAATTCAACAGAGTTTGAAAAGTTAAATATGATAAATTTAAATGTAGAGCTACGTTTAGGATTCTGCTTTAAAACTAATTAATCTTTTCAAGTCCTACTCATTTATTACTTTCAATCATTTTTTTCGTAAAGATTTTCAGTCAAATTTGCGTTAAATATAGAGTTAAAAATAACGTTTATTCAACAAATTTGCTAAAGGGGAAGAAATATATAATCCATGACTTATTCAAACTTATATTTTTCATATTAACTTGTTTTTTCCTTTTGTTATGTTTAGTTAATCTAAAGCATGTACATTAGATACTTTAAAATATATATGAACGTGAAATAATCAGTCAACAAAGTATAGAAATATCCGTTACATTATTATATGTAAATATGTAAATGTAAACGCGGTTAAGAAAACAGGTTATATAAACACACCATGTCTCAACTATTTTCGCTCCTATAAACACTCATCATACATACATACATACCAAAAAATATGACGGTGTACAACTCCGGTGGGTCCACATTCGGTGCCGGATACTTGGCCGTGAAGCAAGTATTTCCGGTAGAAGATTACGAAGAAAAGATCTCACAACGCCTTGTGGAAGCTGCACATGTTAATGATCAGAAGGTTGCATTTGAATGCTTAGCAGATACTTTTGTTGATGTAAACTTTGTTGGAACTGTGTGTTTAAATTCAAAAAAGACTGAGATTGTGTTACATGATGAGTCTGCAGCCGAGGTTCGATTCGAGTTTCAAGAGTTTAAAACTGATGTTACCGCTTTGTTCCTTGCTGCTCATTCTGGAAATGCGACACTCGTTAAAAAGTTACTGGTAAGATCATCAGCTGATCAAGAACTTGTTATTGATAGTTATCTGATTATTGCGTTTTGATGTTTTTTCGATTGATTATCGAAATTGAAGTGAAAAATTGAAGTGAAATTAGCAGTTTTCAACTTGAGATTTAGAACAAATTTTTATCAGAAATATTTCATGCCTTTTTCAATGTTTGAGTAATTTAGAAAACATTGTAATTAGAGGCACTTGTTAGTTATTTTTAAGTGGATTATGAAAGTGATGGTTTCTGAATTTGAATTTTGAATGTTTGGTCAGATTTGCAGAGTTAATGTTTAATTAAATTATCAATCATAACATCTTATTATTTAATTAAGACTCAATTTAATATATGTTACTATTACTATACCATACAATACAATATACAAGCAACTTGAACAAGTTAAGTTCAAAAAATGAAAACCACCATTGTTATGAATTCATTTTTAATTTTAATTGTTTTGATGCTAAACTGTAGAGCTTTGGGGCTAATGTAAACAAGAAATTGTTCCGTGGATACGCAACGACGGCCGCAGTTAGGGGAAACCATGTTGAGATACTAGAGTTGTTACTTGAAGCTGGAGCGTCTCAACTTGCTTGTGAAGAGGCTTTGATCGAAGCTAGCCACATCGGTTCAGCCAGACCGGCTAAAACTTTAATAAAATCCGACCTCATTCGTCCTAACGTTGCAGTTCATGCTTTAGTCATCGCATCGTGTAGAGGATTTGTGGATGTTGTTGACACACTTTTAAATGTACATGTTATTATAACTTGTATAAAACTTCATTACAATGTTTAGTAACAAACTAACTACATTTATTTGTATAAGAGATGTAATGTAATGTAATGTACTGTAATGTAATGTACCTGTTTCTATATGATTGCAGTGTGGAATAGACATCAATGGAACGGCGCGAGTTTCGCTTCGGTCATCCAAGCCTTTTCTGCATACCGATGTGACTTGTAACGCTCTTGTTGCCGCCACAGTTAATAGGCACATCTCCGTTGTTCGGCTTCTTTTGCAGGTGAAGTTCAATAAGTAAGACATAATCATTCATATGCATACGCAAGGTTACTAAATTCGATACTCATGGAGTACTCGGTCGAGACTTTTTAGGGAGTACTCGTCTAGGAGTACTAGGATGTCGACTAAATTTGAATTTGAACAATTTTGACTGAATTTCCAAAATTTTGACCGATTTTCCGAGTAATCCCAAGGTCTGGCCGAGTTTGACCAAACTTGACTAAGTTTGACCGAGTACTTACCGAGTAATTCCGAGTGCTACATTCATAAGTAAATAGGTTGAAGTTAGTAACCTATTTGTGTGGATACAAAATCAAAAAAGAGTCAATTTATAATACTGAGAAATGTTGTTTGTTGACCAGGCCGGTGCGAGAACCGACAGCAAGGTGAGCCTAGGAGCATGGTCATGGGACATGACCACGGGAGAAGAATTTCGAGTAGGTGCGGGACTAGCTGAGCCATACAGTGTTACATGGTGTGCGGTTGAATATTTTGAAGAAACCGGTACAATCTTAAACATGCTACTGCAATATATCTCCCCAAACGTTCCTCATTTCGGACGATCAATTATCCATCATGCTATAGTTTGTGCAAATCTAAAAGCGGTTGATGTTTTATTAAAATGTGGTGCTGACCCGGAGCTACCGGTTCAAACCATCCATGGAAGTGGGTTCCGGTTAATCCATTTGGCTGCAACGTTAGGTTATCACGGGGTTCTGAACCACTTGGTTGACGCAAGTTGTAATCTTGACTCGAGAACAGAAACAGGGGAGACCGCGTTAATGATATGTGTGAGACATAAATATGTTGACTGTATTAAGCTCTTAGCAGGATCAGGTGCTGATTTTGGGCTGGTTAATAAGGCTAACCAATGTGTTCAGTCAATTGCTGGATCGGTTAGATGGACACTCGGGTTAAGGCAAGTCATTTTAGAGGTGGTTCGATCCGGGAAGATTCTTTACTCGACCGATGCTTCAACATTCTCCACTTTGATGTTTGTTACACGAGTAAACGATATCGAATCGTTGAAAAAGATTGTTGACCTAACAGGTGTTGTTGACCTTGATGAACAAGATGAAAACGGGTACTCGGCGGTTATGGTAGCTGCTATAAATGGGCACGTTGAGGCGTTTCGGTTGCTTGTTAACGCAGGCGCAAATGTTAACCTTCAAAACAAGTATGGTGAAACCGGAATTAGTTTATCCGAAGCACATATCGATTGTGGTGCATTTGAAAAGGTTATACACGAATATGGAGTTATGAAGGGTACGCCCAACTCGTGTAACAATGGATTTTACACTCTTCATCGTGCAGTTTGTAGGGGCGATTATGATGCAGTGGAATCGTTAACAAATAGTGAAAATGACATAAATGCCCCTGATAGTGATGGACACACGCCACTTATGTTAGCCGCGAGAGAAGGACACGGGAAAATATGTGAGCTTTTGATCTCAAACGGTGCAATTTGTGACATTGAAAATGCAAGACACGAGACCGCACTTAAGTTATCGCGTGTAAATGGTGTCGGAAACGATGCTGAAGGGGTGCTACTAGACCATATGGCTCGTGGGCTCGTTTCAAGTGGGGGTCGGGTCAAGAAACATTGTAATGAGGGTAAAGGGAGTCCACATAACAAAAGTTTAGTTATGGTTGAAGGGAGTGGAATTTTGAGATGGGGGAAATCGAGTAGACGGAATGTTGTTTGTAAACGGGCTGAGGTGGGTCCGAGCTCGTCGTTTAGGTGGAACCGGAGGAAGAAAAATGATGGTGATGAAGCCGGGTTGTGGAACCGGAGGAAGAAAAATGATGGTGATGAAGCCGGGTTGTTTCGGGTGATAACAACTAAGAACAAAGAGGTGCATTTTGTTTGCGAGGGTGGTGTTGAGGTTGCTGAGTTATGGGTTAGGGGGATTAAACTTGTGACAAAAGAAGCTATTTTTGGAAAGTAATTATTTGGGGTGACGCGGGTGATGTGTATACATGTTGGGAGGTACACAATGGCTCTTATTCATATGTTTACATATGATTAAACTTTTTGTACGCATTATAATTTTAAGCTTATATTACTTCTTAGAGATTAGATATGACAAACTATTCAATTCTTGTATGAGGCAACTTATCTCAGTTTTTTCAAGTTAAATTCAGTAACACCACGGATAATGGTAACGTTGAGGTGGAGTGGGATAAGGGGTTTTTTTTCGGGTTATGGCACTGACGGAGGTTGTAATGGGGAAGGTTGTTGAGGAGTATTGTGGGTGATCTGGCCAAATATAATTGGAAGTTGGATTAAAAAGTGATTAAAAAATAGAAAAATAATTAAAATAATATATAAGAAGCCACAAGCGCACCTTTTTGCTGCGTTTTACATTGCCAAACGCTCACAAACGCCCCATTTTAGTAAAATTAGTTATTAAATTTAATGAAATAAATTTTATTGATAGTCTAACTAAAATAATCAACGGATTTTTAACAGAATAATTTGCATTACATTTACACCCTGCAAGAATGATTCACGTAGAAAACTTATAGACGGTAGGTATGCAGGCATACAGCTAGTTTTTTTTTTTTTACGGCAATTTTTACATCGAATACTCTCATTTGTCACCCACGCACACGTTCGGGCGGAAACCCGAACCGCTAACCAGGGGACATCGAAACACAAACCATACGGGCATGTGGACAAGCCTTTATCCCATCGTGCGGACCGGTAAAACCTCCTTATAGAGTCAATATATACCACCAGTATTAGTGATCAATTGGTTTAAAGAAATCAGGGGCATCTATAAAGATCGAACCCATGACCTCTCCCTATCCCATAACTCAATAACATGAGGTGAACCGTTGGCCTATGCCCGCAAGTTCCAGGCATATAGCTAGTAACACAAGACATGCTTTTCAAAGAAAAAAAATTGACACATACCCTCCCACGTAGATTTTCCTAGCTATGGGTATACACCTTTGACATATCCAAAAAAAAAAAGTACTAGTAGGATATGAATCCCTGAAAACATTGGTTTATTTTGAATCTATCCAGACGAGCTTTTGGTCTAATGGCATGCAACAAACTTTCAGTTCAAGTGTTACAAGTACGAGGTTTGTTGCAACTGGTAAGGAACGTGTATAAACAAACTTTTGGTCTAATAATGCACACGGATAGCAGAAGTTGTGATGTGGTCTAGCATGTTGGTGGCCTGCCTCCTTTAGGGGAGGTCAGGAGTTCGACCCCCGTTGGCTACATATTAACCCACAATTTCATCGAAGTTTCACCCATGACACCTTTCCCACATCGCGTTGGGGTGGTAAAGGGGAGGAGGGGGGTTTTACCGTCCATGTCCCGTATGGGATTGGTGCGGGTTTCCTCCTGGGCTATGTAGGAGATGAACGCGTAGGTGGTTAAGTCCTCTGGGTGATCCTAACAACTGTCCAAAAAAATGCACACTGATAGCGGATCTATCATAAATGATAGAAATATTACCCATAAAATGTGTTGATTTGTATGAACATTTGCATCATCTACGCTTAAAAGAATAATAATGTATGACTAATGCTTTTACTATCTTTCCTGACCGAAGTATAAATATCTCATGAAGAAGAGTTGGAGGTATTCGGCTACCAAAGTATAAATATCTCATATACGCTTAAAAGAATAATAATGTATGACTGTGTAGGAAAGAAAAAAGAAATTGACTCATGAAGAAGAGTTGGAGGTATTCGGCGATTTCATCAAAGACGCTTGAGCGTCTCTGTTTCGTGTTATGTCGGTCTTCCGTTGTTTCGTGTTATGTCGGTCTTCCGTGTCGTCTTTTGATGAATCTTAATCTTCTGGTTCTCAGGTAGGTTGGATTTCATGTTCCTCGTGTATTTCTTGTTTAGTTTCTTAAGGCTTTCGACTTTGTTATTGGTTTCTCGAGCTTTGAATAGGTTTTGTTTAGTAATGCTCGGTTCTTGTATTTGTAAGTTAAAGGAGTTATCATTCTTTGGATGAAGCTCCTTTTGTTATATAGAAGTTTATCCGTTTTTCGCTGGGAAAAAAAAATATCTCATTTCTTTTATCTCTATTCCTCTTCATTTATTTGCTTTCTTTACATATCTCTAAAATAGGGTGTTAACGAAAATGGCAAGAGATTCCAGCAGATCAACACAAATCCCTTTGGAATGCAAACCAAGAGGGGGCATGATCAATCTGTAATTGTTTGGTCAAGAAACTCGCATCGGGCAAAGTAATCCCTTGCCGTGTTCCATTCGTTAAACCTCAGTAATTATGCTCAACTATATAAAATTTCAATTGTTTCTCCCAGATACTACATAGCTTAAACCAACCTTAACTCATTAACTTATTCATAAAACTTTTCTCCTCAGTTAAAAGACTATAAAAGATGTAGCTCATTTAATAAAGACAAAATAGAGATATATTTCATATGAAGTGTTGGTGTAAATTTCTTAAACCTCAACAACTTGGCTACCAAAAGCTATGAGTGGCAGTAGACAAAAAATTGGGATAGAAAACTGGTTACCCCCAATAAAGGAATCAGTAATCAGTAAACAGGTTTTCTAATCCCTTCACAGATTTTCACCTGATTAAGAGGCCCAGAGGTGACAGAGGACTGGGCTGATTACAGTTACTTAATTGTACAGTTTAGTTCTGATACATTCTTATTATTCTATAGATAATAAATACATAATAGATAATAATTAGTGTTGCTGTAATATATCCATCAATGCAGCTTCAAATCTATTAAATATATAGATTTACAGGGTTCGTGCATTGAAGATCGACTTGGTCTCCAAGGATGAAAAGACCTACAGGTCCCAAGCTCAAATCCTTGGAGAAGAAAAATATACCCCTTTGAGGACATGAAGGTTCACCGGACGGAGACCTAGGTTAATCTAGAGAAAATAAGATCGACTCATTTGACCAATTTCAGTTCAGTTGACTATTTTTTATTTTATCTGTTTGACATAACTCATAGCATAAATCCCTTTCAATAGTGAATGAGTCAAAACTGCAGTCACTTTAATAAAGATAGACCTGTGACTCAGCAATTCTGGCAAAGGTCAAATGGCGAGTTTCCTAACAAAAAGTAGTGCCTAGCACATAATGTTGGGATACTTTAATTAGGTAGACACCAAACGGTTTAAACATAGAGATGGGAGTTATAATGATGACGCCGGAAGGACAAAAATACCTGAAGAATGGAAAATTGGATGAAACTTTAAAAGTAACAAGCTGCACAGGGTGACCTCCACAACCTGCTTGCTTTCATACTGCAGTGACATTTGCAGATACATGTCATAAAAGTTCAAGATACAAAAACTTTGCATCTCCCGCACTAATAAAATTACAAACACGAGGAAAAAAAAGTGGGGTCATATCTATGATTCACTTGGGTACTTCAAAACCAGTTACGCTATCATTACCGATGGCCTAGCCACATAATTAAATAATTAGAACTTACAATCATGCAATTATGCAAAAACACACTTCCTATTGTTCCCCATAAAGATACAAAGTATAAATCAGGTGGTTAAACAATTGTCAACATCAACGCATATTAGGCCAAAACGTATGCAAGGACGTAAAATTCAATATGCTATCTAGAGTTAAAAGCCATCACCTAGGCCCAATTTCATACACACCTAATTACATTGCAAAAACCCAACCACATCAACAATGAGGACATTTATGTCGGGCAAGGTGTGGATTGAGACTCGAAAAATCTTAACAGCTATTGCATATGTATCAAAGTAGATGACTCAAAGTATAGGGGATAAGTACAATCCAATTACTTGTCAGTACCATTATGAGTTCACAACTAAATGATGACATCACACAGATTTTATGTCTCAAAAAATCCTTTAGGCTCAAAATAATACAACTACCCAAGCAATCGTATGTCCTAAACAGCACTATGTGTTATTGGGATATATTACCTTAAAATAGCACATATTCTGAAAAAACTCCAGTCAATGAAAAGCTAATAACACCACCTCCATACACCAACCATCTCTTGCAAACACAATACGGTAACTAAGATGAGATAAAAACACAGTATAATAAATACCAATGCTTCATGGTACTAAATTCAAATCTGTAAACTGTTTACAGTATGTCAGCTATGATATGTTACAAATACAAGTTCCAAAGAAACTTTCTGCTAAAGAGTAACACCTTACACAAAGAAGTCAATCTCCTACGTATAGATTTGAGAAGAGAAACAGAAGTGATCTCCCAACCCAGATGATGATGTTGATGATGATGGGTGCCTGCTAAAAATAGCATGGATGATAATCTCAAACCAATATTAGCAATTCCATTCACCTCAACAATATCAATTTGTGAGTATGGCATAAAAACCAGAAATCATTAATATCAAAGCTTCATCCATAACCTAACCAAACAGACCACCTGTCCCAAATTCAGCTTGATGCAACTCCTTCCGACGCTGCTCCTCTAAGGGATCAGGACTTTTCATTACCCTCCGTGTGCGTCTGAAGTGAACAAATAAATAACCAACAAAACCATATCTTAGAATCAACAAAGAAAAGGGGATTCACTTATTTTTAATATTAGAAAGGATTGCATAGAAAAGCAATCAACTTTCCTCAAAAAATCCCTTTTATGGGTAACATGTTACTTTTTCACTCATAAAAAGGGACACATTTTCAACACCATAAAGACAGAAAGAAAGATCATATGGGAATTCCACATTCATTTGCATATACGCCAAGCAACTTTCATATTTTTTAATTTGGTCTTTTCGCATATACGTCAAGTTTACTAATTACAAACGTCATGCTTAGCAGTTACTCCGAATAGTGTTAAGAAACAATGCTACCCAACATAGATATTTGAAAAAAGTAGGCTAGCATTTAATAAAGTTGGCCCTTATCTATAAATGAGAGTTCTAAAAGGAACAGTTAAAATACCTGTCCTGAGCATGCTGAGCAGGAAAAGTGGGCATAAAATCTTTAGACTTTGGAAGAGGAACTTCACGGAACCAGTCATGATTAAGAGCTTCTCCGGCTGTTATCCGCTGTACATATTCCGAATATTCATTTAGAATTTATTCACTTACCAATTAAGTGTGCTTGTCAAATTGCGAATTGATACCTTCTCGGGGTCATAGGTTAAAAGTTTATTCAGCAAATCAAACCCAGCATCAGACAGAACAGGTGATCCAGTGAAAGATGTTGCCGGGAATTTTCTCCGCAACAAATTATACCTACAATAAATGCAAGGTAGTGAATATAACCAAGAGCATTTAAAATGTAAATAAATCTGTCACCAACAGAAGCTAGAAAGCCAGACCAGAAAATCACCCAAAGCTAGAAGCCTGGGAAAACAGTTGCAAAAAAGAAATGTTAACTTCAAATTCAACATGAGAGAATATTTAATTCAAGAAAGTTGACACTTACTGATGCTTCACAAAGTTCACCTTCACTCCAGGAAGCTTAGAGTATCCAGGCCAGATAGCTTCATTTGGTGTGCCAAGTGTCTTAAATATCTGGGATTAAAAATAAAAATAAAAGGAATTTAAAACCTGAAATATAATAACAATATAACGATACTAGAGTAGGATACAATAGAAAAAAGGATTCAACTGATGTCCTATAAATATGAACCATTACTATACGTGATCAACTTGCCTTGTCGAGCTGGTCAAATTCGGTTTTCCCATTAAACAGTGGTTGCTTTGATAATAGTTCAGCCATGATACAACCCAATGACCACATATCAATAGCTGTAGAATATAATTTTGTTCCCAGCAGAAGTTCAGGTGCCCTAAAAAAATGTTAAGCCACCAAATAAGATTATAATAGCAAACATGTCAAACCACCCGACATAACTAAGGTAAACAAACACCAACATATTGATATAATACAAATATAATTATATTTTGTAATTCACTATTATAACGCAATATATTTTTCAGCAATCATACTATAATATGAATTTCTTAACATTAAATACTTCTACAAATCTAGTCAAGACGAATGCAAGTAAGCACCTAATGCAGAAACATATATTCTTGAAAGTGCCAAAGAATGGTACAATAACAGAGTAGCATAGATAAATTGACATTCGAAAAGAGAAATATTGCTGCTCACCTATACCAAAGAGTCACCACCAAATGAGTGTATGGTTTTAGAGGACTCCCATACTGACGAGCTAATCCAAAGTCACAAATCTTTAACTCGCCTCTATTATTCATAAGTAAATTTGAAGTTTTTAAATCTCGGTGAAGAACCCAGTTGTCGTGAAGGTATTTTGTTCCTTCCAATAGCTGAAGCATGAGACATTTAACTTCACTCTGACTAAAAGGTTGTTTCATTGTCTCCATCAGTGCCTTAAGATCATGTTCCATGTATTCCATTACCATAAAAATGCTATCAAGATTGCTCCCAATTACTACTTCCTTCACATCCACAATTGATGGATGATGAAATGAGAGAAGAACATTTATTTCTCTTAAAGCAGTCAAAGGAAACCCTTCCCTTTCTTTCTCCATCTTGACCTTTTTTAAAGCAACAACTTCTCCTGTTTTTTTATCTTTGGCCCTATAAACAACCCCATATGTGCCTTCGTCTATCTTGTTCAATCTTTCAAACTCATCAACGCTTCTACAACCTTGCAGCATATTCACACTTCTTTGAGGAGGGCCAACAGGATCTGGAGTACTCGGAGAACCATCTTCATTCTCCGATTCTGATTGACTTAGAGCATCATCATCTTTGTTGTGTTCATCATCAATCTCCATTTGGTCCTTCCTTTCCAAATCAATGTTTGCACAATCGTCCATACTTGAAGACCTTACACGGTAACCTTCTTCATCGGACTCAGATAATCTCCCTTCTCTAAAACGCTCATCAGCCTCTGGACTTGATGAACGCTTTCGTATTGATCTAATATCAATAGACCCGCGTGATGATTCTTTCCTCCGCTGGGTCCTACCATCACCCGATGCATCAGAAAGTTCACCTTCATCAGCTGGAGATTCAGCATCTGCCCACCGAGAAGATCTTATTGTCGGTATAGGCATGTAATCTTCATTCTCTGCTTCTCTTATATCCATACCATTCCCAACAAGCTCTTCCTGAACAGGAGAAGAAGATAAACCTACATACTCTTCCTGAACAGAATAAGAAGATACACCAACATTCTCTTCAAATTCAGAAGAAACATGCTTCCCAATATCAGTTACATTTTTACCTGGAGACTGCAGTACATTCTCAACCTTGCTACTTTCTACCGTGCAGCTTTTTAGAACAGCTGCAGGAACAACGTTAGGCGATCGATGATAAGATTTAGGCAACGGAGGTGGGGGAGGTAACTTGACATTAACAGGTGAAGACCTGTTCAAAATTGTATTACTAACATTCTTATCATCTCTATCCCAAACAATTGGTGTAAACTTCCTCTTTTTAGCAATTAAAGGCGACTGAGAATCCTTCTCAGTCTTAAAACTTTCGTTATTCTTAGTACCATGTGTTTCCGAATCAACACCTCCATCAGACCCACTCTCACTAGACAACTCACCAGGCTCTCGATCCCCAACTCTAACATGATGATCACTACGCCTCAATACTGCACCATCACCACTTCCACCTGAATAACTCCTGGATACAGAACCATAACCCCCACCATTCACCATCTCCCTCTCTTTATTATCCCGCCGCCTAACCCTACCTCCACCTCTGCTATCATAACTCTGATTATTACCGTTCCTTACACGATCACGCTCTGTAAATTCATTATCATGGAATCCCCCATTCCTTCCTGCCGCCATATACTTTCTTATATATATATATATATCAAATAAATCACAAAAATTCAGCACCAAAACCCTAACCCTAGGAACAAAATATCCTCAATTCTATTAATTCTGATCTTTATAAACGAGCAATTATCAAGCAATTATATACACGTAATACGAACCAAATTGTAACTGAATCAAATACCTTCAATTTTCGAAGTTCGGATCAATTACGAAACCCTAGAAGCCGAATAATATATGAAATAATAAACCAAACCTAGAAAGTTCTACACATCGAATAGTTCATATTGTGTAGGAGATTACGAATTGTCGGATGGCTTACCGACGGCAGCGAAAGATGGCGGCGTGGTACGATGATTGTAAAGAGATTTGATAGTTCAGAAAAAGATGCGAATGATGTTGCTGATCGATTAGAAAGAGTTTGTAAGTAGGGGAATACAGTGGCCTGTATCTTTTAAACTGAATTTTCAATTTTGACCCTTATGTTTACATATTACGGAAACGGAATAGTACTTTTTTTTTTTTGATAAAGGGTTATTAACCCAGGCAAATATTATTAAATAATAAAGAATGAGAACAATACAAAGCGGATCTGCCAGCATACCTGTCAGCCCAGAAAAAAAAAAAAAAAAAACAACTAGCTAAACAACATCCAAAAGACGCGGACAGCTAGACCAAGACACAATACAACACGCTTTTAAACGAGTTGCCAATCCACCTTCAATCTATCCACATGAACCGAAGGTTTAAAACAAACCGTCATCAACTTTAATCTGACATTTGAAACAATAGCCTTGAACACTTGATCTGTAGACCGTTTAACTCGCTTAAAAATTCGATAATTCCTCTCTTGCCAAATCATATACACAGCCGCAGCGAAACAAAGCTTAGCCACTACATAACGAGCAAACTTCCGATTATTAACTCGAGCTATGTTTTCCATAATGAGCTTCCATTCGGTACTACCTAAATTTAGCCGAATCTTGCTCAATAACCTGCCCCAAACATTCGCAGAAAACACACATTCAAAGAACAAATGATTATGCGAATCCATGCATTGATTACATAAAGAACACACGAGCACATGATTATGTCGTAACTCCCACGGTTTCAACCTATCCTGAGTCTTGAGCCTTTCTCCCATCACTAACCACAACAAAAAAGCATGTCTAGGAATACATTGAGAGAACCACACCACATTAAACCACGCCACTTTACTTGCTTTCGACCGAATAGTATCCCAAACAATATTTATCGAAAAATCGTGAACATGATGGTTTAGGTCCATCCATCCCAGTTTATCAGGTTCATCAGTTAAGATTGGCACCTGTACTTGCTAAAGAGTCGAGTACCTTTGTAACCAAGCCTCTGGCCACCCAAGTTATAAACAATATCACAAACTTTAGCTGTCATAGTGAGACCTACCTCATTAATATCATTACCAGAAATAACATTGGCCAAGGGCCCAGACACATTCCAGATGTCAAGACATGCAGAAGCTTGTCGACCATCACCTATATGAAAAACAAAAAAATCACGAACCAACGAGCGAATTTGCAACAGTTTTCGCCACGTCCAAGAAGAGTTAGCAGAAACCGTAACAACCCAAATATTACTCTCGGCCAATTTGTATTCATGAATCCAACGCACCCAAAGCGACTCCTTATTTGTTATAAGCCTCCGTAGATGAGATGCCATTAAGGCAGTGTTCCAATAATTTAACCGTTTAATACCTAATCCACCTTCATCCTTAGGCAAACATACATCGTCCCATTTCACCTTGGCTTTACCCGTTTTATACTCCCCTTGGCACCAAAGAAAACCCCGAATGAGTTTTTCAATATCCTTAATAATCGCTACTGGAAGAATAAACACGGAACACCAATACACTTGCATCGATATGAGGACTGAATTTATGAGTTGCACTCTACCCGCAAATGAAAGAAATTTATTCTTCCAATCACTTATTTTAGCCCGAACTCTATCCACCAGCAACTTACAATCTCGATGCATAAGTCTAGATGAGACTAAAGGTAACCCCAAGTAACGAATTGGCAGTCTCCTTCAACAAAAGGCAATAACGAAAAAATCTGAGTTTTCACCGTCGTATTGACTAGTATATAATATAATGTATAAATATAAATATAAATATAAATATAAATAAATTTATGTCATTTAAAATGTATTTTCTTGGTGTATATAGTTTTAGTTAATTAGGTGTAACTTGTTCAATGAAAAGAATTAATATAGTAGTAACTCATATCAGAGCCATGACAACGATCATAAGCAAATCTTTGGAGACAAAAGGGTGCGGTAGTGGGAATTTATGTTGAACTAAGGATACATAATTAATAATTAATACATAATATTAAAATCACATAATAACCAAAGTCAGTAACGTAAAAAGTAGTACAGAATATATGTGTTGAGTTCTAACTATTATTAAGGGAAACAACTAACTAACTGTTATGATAATAATAATAATTGTGCAAGTATGGAACTACAATAATGCAAGTATGGATAGTCAATTTTGGTACAATTTTATAGTCAACTTGGGGTCACTTCCATAGTATCTTTTTGTAGTATAAATACCCATGAGTTATGCTTGTAAAGATGGACCATTTCTCACACTTACATCCATAGTGTTTCTTCCTTTCTCTCTTTACTCATATATTCTTGTTCTTAAGATTTTCAAAGTCTATATTCAAGAACCAATCCACTAAAGGTAGTTATAAGCCTACTGAATTATAACACGTTATCAGCACGAAGTGCTCCGTATAAACAAGGTTTATCTAAGCAAGTACAAGTCACTAATCAAGATAAATATTCAAGTCCGGCAGTACGCTGCTTCGAACCGGTGTACCCTGGGAACAGACGTCGAATCTGTTTAAGGAAATTGTGTCAAACACAAGCCCGGTTCCACTGGTTTTGTTATTCTTTTGCAGATTTCGGAACCGCAGAGTACCTGTTCAACCTATTTGTGGTATGATCGTTTCAATCTTTGTTCATAATCTGATTATTTGTTATGATTGCTTATAGTTAGATTATACATGTTTAAAATCCGTTTAACATGAGAAGTTTATCTGATTCAGTTTCATAACAATTTCCTTACAATCTTAAACAGACTCGATAAACGAAACTGAGCTTTTATAAACAACAGATCATTCGTTGGTCAAAAGGTTTTATAAGACAAACTGACTTGTTCGTTTATTTTCGATAAACACCGGTGCCGTTTTTTTATCCACGGTCCACTTTTATGAACATACAGCATATAAAATTCTTTGTAATATGTATATAAAATATATATCCTATTGATTTGATAGGTATTGGCTGTAAACACCTATGTTGAAACTATTATTACTTTATTATTATATGTCCTTTATGACCATAATAATGGATTTTCAATATATGATATCGTTTGATTTAATATATCGATTATCTACCACATGTATCAGATAGTGTACAGACAGCTTTTGGGTAGATTTTTTTATTTTGTATTTATGTGTTGATAAATAAAAAATCTCCAATAGTTAACGTACATATTTATTTTGCGGATACTTTGGGTGGTCATAAATTTGCCGAGTTGGTTATAAATTAGTCAATATTGATAATTTATGTATATCTTACTTAAAAGTTGCCTGAAAAAGAGATGCTCACTATCATTTCTAAAATCGGAATATATAAACTCGTTTGACAGAGTTCACTATTTATTCTGTTGGTTTGTGGATTAGTTATTTGTTGCATAAATAATATAGACATAAAGATATATAGAGATTATATATATTGTATAGATTATTATTTTGTTGCAAATAATGGTTCATTTGATTTATATGAATTATTGATATGGATTATTTTTATATTAACGTATAAAGATAAAGATGATGATAGTGGGGCTATTTATAATTGTGCTAGTGTAGTTGTTGAGCATAGTTGTTGATGATATGCTATACTGCATAATGCTAAATTAATCATTCTGTCCATATGTGTTCCTAATGTATTCCTTGATTATATGGTTTAAATTAATATGTATGGTTTAAATTAATATGATTTCATCAAGGCTATGTGATAATGATCTTGTTGAATACATTTTCATGGGTCCACTTAGATAATGGGTAATTGGATATCTTGTAAATATGTGTGGGCCTCTTTAATTTAAAGACTTGTACTGACTATTACACATATACGAGTATTTGAATAATGGTCAACCACTAGATATAATGGTCAATAAGAGTATGCCATGGAATTAGATACAATTAAACTGGTTGTTAATTTTAGTGACCATATAACTGCTTATATGCTTTTGTATTTGAACTGCTTTTATGAACAACTAATTGGTTTAAAAGATTCGTCTGAAAATATCTAATTCTTTATGCATATGTTGTAAATGGTAATGGTAATGCATATGTCTATTTACTATGGTCAAAACTCAAAAGTATTATTGTATTATAATAATATAATAATATATGTCAATTATGATCAGAATGGTGAGATTTTTTTTTTTATTAAACTAACATATCATATGTGATTATTTTGTAGCCATTACGAATGCACGATCATATAAATCAATAGTCATGGACTTTTGAATTATTTAGTCTATATCTATTTGTGATTATGACATGTCCATTGTGATTGTAGATAACAAAATTCTATCTTTGAAATATATCCATTCTAGAGTTTATCTCAGCCCATAATTGATCATGACCTCTACTACTGTTGTTTTTGGAGGGAGTATTAGATATGAGCATGCTTATTTGCTTTATATTGTTTTGCTATATGCATACATAAGGTTAATGATATATGTTGATCATGTATGATTGACATTGTGGGGTTCATTGAGTAAGTTGTCCCCACTTCGAGCATGCATGCTCGGTTCTCTCATGCCGAGAAATCGGAAAAGTTTACTAGTGTGAACTTCATGTGTTAATAGTAAAAGATGTTCTTTTATCTGGCAACGTTGAATCTTGCGAGGTTCTTGCCTGAACCACTCCCCAAATTAATGAAAGGGAAGATAATGCTCAAATTGTGAGCGTGATTAAAGTTTGGAATCATTTGAATTCCTTGTGCGTAACTATTTCTTGAATACATGAACATCTTATTTAGCTCTACAAATAAGTCCCAAAAGAAAAGAAAACGAGAGTGAATCTGTTGAAAAATCTTAATTAAATAAACCATGAGCTACCTTGAGACTTGAATGGTTTGAATTTTCTAAGATTCCTAGCTTGTTATGTATCACTCATAAATAAATGGTTTTAGACCATAACGCATATGATTAAAAGTGCATATGATAAAAAGCACATATGATGATTAATGAAAACCACATATGGTGATTAATGAAAAACCATTAATTAAAAGCACATATGGTGATTAATGAAAAGCACATATGGTGATTAATGAAAAGCACATATGGTGATTAATGAAAAACACATTGAGAAAGAATCACCAATGTTTCTTGAAAGAATTCAAGGTGATATATATGGGGACATGCAAATTTACATGCTGCGATATTATTTCACTTTTGACAAAGTGCAACTCATAAATATTCTCCCCTACAACTTGATTTTGGCCGAGAGCTAAATATTTCCCACCATTAGAACATTTGATTGTGCAGTGTATATTCTAGTTACACAACCACAACGCACTAAAATTGGTCCTCAAAGGAGGATGGGGATATATATATATGTTAAATATGAAACATCTTCAATTATAAGATATATTGAACCTATAACGGATAATGTTTTTACAGCACGTTTTGCTGATTATCATTGTTCCCTAGATTAGGGAGAGAAATGAAAAATAAAGAAAAGGATGTTTCATGGTGTGAACATAAATTAATGTATCTTGATCATCGCACAAAAGAATGCGAAAAGAAAGTTAAAAAAAAATAATGCATATGCAAGAACTTGCAAATAAATTACCTGATGCATTTACAGATACAAAAAGGAGTGACTAAATCATGTATACCAGCAGTAAATGCTTCAGCTAGAATTGAAATTCTAAAAGTTGGAAATGTCACTCATGAGTCTTTGCCACGCCTGAAACGTGGGAGACCAATTGGTTCCAAAGATAAAAATCCTCGAAAAGAAAAATCAGCTGATAATGAGGTAAAAGAAAGTGTTCAAGAAGAACCACAAATCAATATTCCTTCTGCAGAGGGTATTGATAAATGTAAATACATAAATTGCAATAAATTATGCAATAATATGGAATCGAAATGGAATGACAAATATTGATGAGAATTTTTCATATAATGACATCATGAATAAAGATGATGAGCTGAAACCAAAATCTGTCATTGAATGTCAAAATAGACATGACTATATACGAGCTGAATTAGAATTGCTCAATAAAAGAAAAGTTTTCGGATAAATCATTTTCACTTTAAAGATGTGAAACGTATGGGACACAAATGAATTTTTACCCGAAAAGGAAATGAGAAAAATGAAGTTACAAGGTAAAGCTATACTTGTAACTCAAGATTTTTCTCAAAGACCAGGAATTGATTATGAGGAAACTTATTCTCCTGTTATGGATGCAATTACTTTTAGATACTTAATCATCCTGGCAGTTTCTAAAAATTTAGAAATGCATCTCATGGATGTTGTGACTGCTTATCTATATGGATCACTTGATAGTGATATATATATATATGAAGATACCTGAAAGATTTAAGGTATCAGAAGCAACCAATGCAAAACTTAAAGAAATGTACTCAATCAAGTTACAAAGGTCTTTATATGGGTTGAAACAATCGGGTTGCATGTGGTATAAACGATTAAGTGATTACTTGATAAGCAAAGGGTATACAAATAATTATATTTGCCCATGTGTATTCATTAAGAAAACAACATCCGGATATGTGATCATAGCTGTTTATGTCGATGATCTTAACATCATAGGTACAAATAAAGAGATCCATGAAGCCATTCAACTTCTAAAGAAAGAATTTGAAATGAAAGATGTCGGAAAAACCAAGTATTACCTTGGTTTACAAATTGAGCATATGCCTAATGGTTTACTTGTACATCAAACAACATATACTGAAAAGATTTTGAAACATTTTAATATGGACAAGACAAAACCATTAAGTACTCCTATGGTTGTTAGATCACTCAATGTTGAAGCTGATCCATTTCGTCCATGTGAAGATCATGAAGATATTCTGGGACCAGAAGTACCATAACTTAGGGCAATTGGAGCTCTTATGTATATCTTACAAATTATACAAGACCTGACATTTCTTTTGCAGTTAATTTGTTGGTAAGGTTCAGCTCTGCTCCTACCAAAAGACACTGGAATGAGATCAAACACATATTTCGATACCTTCGAGGAACTACCGATTTAGGATTATTTTATTCTAACGAATCAAAACAAGTTTTGGTTGGTTATGCAGATGCAGGTTATTTATCTGATCCACATAAAGCTAAATCTCAAACTGGATATGTATTCCTAAATGGAGGTACTGCAATATCATGGCGTTCTAAAAAAACAAACACTTGTTGCAACATCATCAAATCATGCCGAAGTGATTGCATTACATGAAGCTACTTGGGAATGTTTTTGGTTGAGATCAATGACACAACTCATTACTTATTCTTGTGGACTAGAACCCGATAAAAGTCCAACATCTATCTATGAAGATAATGCAGCTTGCATAGCACAAATGAAAGAATGATATATCAAAAGTGACCGAACAAAACACATACCTCCTAGATTCTTCTCATACACTCAAGACATCATTAAGGACAACTAGATTGAAATGATATATGTTCAATCCATCAAAACTCTGCTGATCTTTTCACCAAAGCACTTTCAACTGCTATTTTCAGAACGCATGTTCACAATATTGGCATGAGGCAAGTTCAAAAGATGTAACAGCTCAGCAATGTCTACTTGAGGGGGAGTCAACTATATGCTGCACTCTTTTTCCCTTAGCTAAAGTTTTTATCCCACTGGGTTTTTCTTTGGCCAAGGTTTTTAACGAGGCAGTAACTTACAGTTGATCTTTAACAAACAAAATTGCTATCCAAGGGGGAGTGTTATGATAATAATAATAATTGTGCAAGTATGGAACTACAATAATGCAAGTATGGATAGTCAATTTTGGTACAATTTTATAGTCAACTTGGGGTCACTTCCATAGTATCTTTTTGTAGTATAAATACCCATGAGTTATGCTTGTAAAGATGGACCATTTCTCACACTTACATCCATAGTGTTTCTTCCTTTCTCTCTTTACTCATATATTCTTGTTCTTAAGATTTTCAAAGTCTATATTCAAGAACCAATCCACTAAAGGTAGTTATAAGCCTACTGAATTATAACACTAACTAACTGTTACAACTATAACAATGCGATCTAAATACACTTGAATAAGGCAGCTTTATTGAGAAAGAAGAAGGCAGGTATCCTTTTCTTCTAATGTAATCTGCTCTTTCAGATGTTTTCACTGCTTTTTCATTCAAATTAACCTCGGCTTTCGCTCGCTTCTCTTCTGCAATACGTCTAGTTGAAGCTAGTTTATTTGTGTACTTCTCTTGCGCTCGAGACTTCAATCTTTCTGCCTTCGCCTAATCAAAGATTTCAAACAACCATAGACAAGTAATCAGTGTGTGTCTCTGTGTTTTGTGTTTTCAATTGTTTTGCCTTTTGTGTAACACTGTTTATAGAGGTGGCAAGAAGGGCGGTTTGATTCGTAGATTAAGACAAGTATTTCTTAGAATGGTGTGAAATGGGTCGGGTCTATTTGGGTTACTCTTAATCACTGTACTACTTACAAATATTAATGTTACACCTATAATCAAACTCTCTACATGGGACAACTTTCACCCAGTTTGACTCTAATAAGTCAAATAATTGTTTGACAAGTTTGGAATAAAAACACATCCCAATCACTTAAAACATGGGTTGAAATAGAAACACAACCCAATCACTTAAAACTACATAGGCAACTTTCACCCAGTTTGACTTTAATTAGTCAAATAATTGTTTGACAAGTTTGAAATATAAACACAACCCATTCCCTTAAATTTCTGACCACAGTGGCACAAAAGGCCTTTGAAAACTTGTACTGTAATCGTTACCTAATAAGTTTGGGCACCTTATGCAACAAAATTATTGCAAGTTTTGGTTGTCTTTCGTATTAATGATGGAGTCCGAATTGATTAAAAACATTTTTTTTGTGAATGTAAAATGATAAAGATGTACCTCCAGTTTTTTCATTTCCATTTCGGCTTTTCTCTTTTCATGATTCTCCCAAGATTGTATCTTCACTTCTTCGCGTTTGTACCTTCCAAACAGCAACAACATAAGCAGTGGTGGAAACACTAAGGGACAAGGGCACTCGCCCCCAATGGATTTACAATTTTCAGTGTAAAAATTTTGGGTTTTTTAATTTTGCCCCAAAACCTTCAAATTTTGCCCCAAAACCTCCAAATTTTGCTCAAAAACTTTCATATTTTGTTCAAAAAACTCTATATTTTGCTCAAAAAACTCCATATTTTTACCCAAAAAAGTTGCTACGTTTTTAACAAAATTTTCGCCCCCGGTAAATAAAAAATTATGTTTTTGCCACTGAACATAAGTAATTTTGTAAAACAAAATAATAAAAAAAAAAAAAACTTTTTTGTGGTTCTCATTTTTCATATGAATTGATGAATCAAAACTTGTATGAAACCAGTCAATGTGCCGAGATCAAGTAAAAGTTTAATAATTATACAACTTTAAAATTGTACTTTAAAAAGGTTGAGAAAAGGTTAATACCTAGCCATATATTTTGCGCGTTCCGCCTCATCCCAAGCCATAGCTCGGGTTTCAAGACTATTTCGCTTAGAGTCTTGATCTAACGTTTTGCTTTCGAGCACATTTTCAGCATTACTCTCAACCCTTTCTCGATTAAATCTCGTGGGTCCACCCACATCCACACCATGTCCACCATTCGGAAATAATCTAGCAGGAGTCGAGGAACCGGACCCTATAGGACTCCGTGCAGCCGGAGTTGTGGCTCGAATTGGTGTAGCCGTTCTTGAAGGATCCTGGCTAGCCATTGGGGTCATTTCGGTTCCCATATCTCGAACACAAATTGATCTCACAACTGACCCCGGATTATTATTATTCTCATTTGATCTCCATACTGAATCATCATAATCAACTTTTTTTGTTTCTATTCCTCCATAATGTACAATAACTCCACTTTCTTCTTCGTCTTCATTACTCGGGTACTCCTTTTTAGGAACCGGTGCGATTAATCTCCTATCATCCGCATTCGAATTACGCGGCTCACTATTTGAGTGACTCTTTTCTCCACCCCTAGACAACTTCACTAACCATTTTTGGGCATCGTCCAATTTTGATGGTGTCGGTTTGCCTAAAGCCGCTCGGTGGTGATGCGAACCACCACCGCCGCGGCTCACACCACAACCGACACCAGGAGTCTTATGATTTATGCAACCCTTATCCTCTATTGACCTCATCCCAAATTATTTTTATAACACTGAACCCAAATGAATCTTTTTCAAATATGCTAAACTACCCCAAAACTAACATAAAAACAAAAAATACAAACCCATTTTCAAGATTTAAAAAAATGAAAAGGCAAAACACAGCAGTTTTTAAGGCTAATCACTAGGATCTAGCAACATATATGCTAATAACTAGTGTTATGTTCTGTCCTAAACATAAGTAAAACACATGCAAATATCATGATTACTCCTATTATTTGTTACCTAATAAAGATAAAATCAAGAATATAGTATATGCTACTCATAGCATTAGCAAATAGGAAGTAAAGCTTGTACTTTTTTGAAGAATGCTTCAATTCACACTTGTTGATGAACAATAGAGAACTTAACCCAACTGAATCCAAACAGAAATACCTAAATACAAAAGGCTGAATTGACGTACATACCAAAAACAGTTGCAGAAACAAAGAGCTAAAAACAGAAAGTTTAAGTAAGTATAGATTCTTGAACTATTATGAAATATGAAAGTAACAAATCTTCAGAGAATAAAACCTTGAAAGTAGCCACTGATTTTGAGAGTTGCAGGTTACAATAAAACTAAATAATATAATAATGGAGAAAATAGAGATCTGATCCACAGTGGGGTACAACAATAAATTATTGACTGAGTGTTTGCATCATGGTTGTTAAATAAAATAGAAAAGCTATTACAATGAATCTTGGAAAGTGTTTCATGACACGCATATCATTATATATTATGGTGCTAGCTCTGTTCTTTATGTAAGGTGATGATATCATATTGATTCACGCGAATATTGGTGATTTTATTTATAGTTTAAATTTGGGTTGGCAAAACAAATGTATATTTATTATTGTTTGAGTAACGGTTAGATAAATTTTCGAGACTAAATTGAAAATTTTATATGAAGAATTGGGGAGTCACCATGGAATGAGAGGTGTTAGTACGATTTTCCGTATAGCGGCTGTAAGGTACTAGTACAGAGGATAACTGCTTAGCGTATGGCTTATAATGTTGATTGTTGTTTGCCCTCGAGAAATAATCTCTGCAGACCCGGAACACAGATGTAAGATCTGTGGGGTGGCCTCAATCAATCTGTGGATCAATCTGTAATGATCCGTCTAGCGCACTGCTGCTAAGCGGCTAATGTTATTTTAGAGTGAGAAAGAACTGTGTGAGAGAGAAAGTGTACTTCTCTCTGACTGAAGTTCAGATCAGAATCCCCTGAAATGTGGTGACACAGGGGGTCTATTTATAGGCATAGAATGTCCGAAATTTACGGGATACACGTGTCAATCACTGAATGGTTCTGTTACGTGAAGTATCCGGAATGTCGGTGGCGTGTGCTGACGTGGCTGCGTGACGTTCACGCGCAGAGTTAAAGGGCTTATGCATAGAAGCTGCCTGCAGGGCTTACGCTTGACGCTGGGCGGCCTGCTTAACGCTGGATGGCAAATACTGAACACCGCTAGA
The DNA here is from genome assembly GCF_046630445.1 of Rutidosis leptorrhynchoides. Taxonomy (NCBI): domain Eukaryota; kingdom Viridiplantae; phylum Streptophyta; class Magnoliopsida; order Asterales; family Asteraceae; genus Rutidosis; species Rutidosis leptorrhynchoides. The sequence goes on from NC_092336.1 coordinate 483,394,172, forward strand.
TTTTGTTATTTTCTGTGCTCTTTGTTCGATTTTTCTGTATAAAATAATGTTTTTATGCGTGTATCCCCTAGGATACACCATTAAGTCCCCCCAGTTTAATGTCTTTATTTTTGTAAAAAATAAAGTCATTAAACTAAAAAATAAGAAATGCCTTTTTCCTCGAAGACACAAAACTGCTGCAGCCGTCTGATTTTCTGCTCTGACGTCACATATCTAATTATGAATTTGCCCCCAAAATCTTTTTGATATATTTTCAAAATTCAAATTGTTCTGTTCGATTAATCTGATCCATACACGCGTCGTAATCTCGTCCCCTCTTCCATTCATTAATCTACTTATACATAAACCGTTCCCTTTTTTCTTTTTACTCTTTCGAAAACCTATCATCTGTGCTGAAGACAACTGCAAATATTTGTTTTAGCAAAGCTGTGAATTTCAAGGTTAGTGTAATTATTCGTCACTTGTCTACCTCTTTTCCCTGTTTAACTTTTCACACTACCATGGCCGAATCCTGTAGCACTTCATCTCAAAGAGATAATCGAGATGCGAGCACTATTCTGTCCAGTATCACTGAAGCTGAAATCGACAAGCTATGTATAGATCATAGAAACCTTAGACTATTGAACCCCATGGTTCCCTCTCCTGATGCGAGGGCAAATAATCCCCCTAAGAAGATGATTACACTGTATAAGCTTCAGCTTACAATTGGAAATCTTCGTATTCCCCCCACAATTTTCCTGCAGACACTGTTATCTCACTGTGGGATTGGCCTTAGTCAGGTTCACCCACTAGGTTTACAAAAAATTGTGCTTTTTGAACTATACTGCAATGCTGTTAGCAAGACTCCAAGTATAAATATTTTTCACGAGTTGTTTAGGACTCGATTGGTTGGTAAATGCTGGTATACTTTTGATTGTAAAGCTAATAAAGCCTTTACTGGAACAAAAGAAACTTCTCTGAAAGGATGGAAAGAACCCTTTTTCTTTGTTAATGAAAGAGTTATTCAGGATAATTGGGCAAACATTCGAAAATGGAGGAAAACCAAAATAGGGGTAAGTAAGTCAACTGTTTTGTCTGATGATGAAAGAATTACTGTTGAAAAATGGAAATCACTGGAATTACCACAGCGTTCATATGCTGATAATGAAGCCATCTTAGCACGGTGTGGAATGAGTGATAATTGGCGTGATGGATTTGTGCCAGTGTTGCATTGGAAAGGCTGTGGTAGGCAACTTATATGTGTCTTACTTACATTATGTTACTGTAAAATGTATTCGCATGTGCCTTGCATTCAATGCATTTATTATGCTTTGCAGAAAACGAAATGCAGGTTTTTAAAATATTCAAGAAGGCCAATCTGGATGCTCTTACTGTTTCTGAACGGCCAAAAACTGCTGCTGAACTTGAGGCTGACAAGGCCAGAGATACTGCATTTGAAGAACAATTGAAAAGCCCTGAACGGCCTACGGAAGGTGATAATGATGATACTGTGCAACCTTCCTCATCGGATGTGAAAATTATTGAGTCTGATCCAAAACCGCCTATCACTAAGAAAACTGGAAAACGCATAAAGCGTTTGTGGAATCGTGCATCTAGCAAAGCTTCTCAACAATCAAAGAAAAGAAGTATGTCTTCATCATTTTCTTCTGTACTATACAATGTTTGTTAATGTTTATCTGTAAGATTGATTATCTATGATGCAGAACCGAATTTATCAATAGATGGTGACAAGGCCACTGCTAGTGGTGATAAGAGTGATAAAGTTGTTGATGCTGAGAATGATAATGATGAAGAAGAGAATGAAGAAGCAGATGAAGATAATACTGTTAAAACTCCTCCTTATACTAATCCATTAACTTCATCAAGGGTTGATACAACACAGTCTTCTTCCGTATCGCAGCCGCCTTCCGTTGTTCCCCTGGCCGGCTTAAGAGGGTTTTTAGAAAATCCTGTCAATAAATCTGACAGCTTTGCCAATTTTCCGAAGGTGCATATTATCAGCTAATTCGTGGAAATCTATCTGTATTGTTCATTTTGACTGTAATTTATTGATCGTATGGTTATGTTGCAGGGAAATACAATTGCTGATCTTTCTTCTTCTCTATCTGCAATGACCCTTTTACAAAGTTGCCAATCAACAGCTGCATCACTACTGCTTCTGAATCACCATGTTCTTCATGGTCTGAAAATGCAAGAGGCCCAAGCAACTCTTGTGGATAATGCTATCCATACTGCCAGCAAGCTGAAAAGGATGGAGATTGACTTAAAAGATGCTGATCTTAAGTGGAAAACGGCAGTTGACATGGCAAAAAAGAAGGAGGAGGCATTGCAGCTAATTGAGAAAAAATGTGTTGCAGAGAGGACTGAGAAAGAGAAGGTTATAGAAGAGAAAGAAAAACTGTTGAAAGAAGTAGAAGAATTGAAAAGAATGGTTGAACGAGAAAAAGGTCATGCTGATGAAAAAGACATTACTGCTGCTGCTTCAGAGAAAAAATTTGTGGAAATGAAGAATGGGATTCCTGCACTAATGCAGAGGGTGTTGAGTTCTCCCGTTGTTGGGCAAACTTTTCATAGATATCTTGAGGCATCCACAGAAAGTGATCTTTCATATGCTACTTTTTAAATTTTGGATGCTCTTCCCGTGAAGCCTGACCCCCTACCAGCTGCTGTTGCAAAATTTATCAAACCAAGTGCTGATGCTAGACTGAAAGTGGCCATGTATGAAGTTACTTCGTTGAAGATTAACTCTGTAGAGGAGGTGTGTGCTAGGAAAGATGTGTCAGTTAAGGACATTTTAGATGTGCCTATTTAAGGAAATATTTTCTCTGTAATAACAATATGTAATAACTTAATAATTTGTTTGTGTATACTTCCATTATGCTTAATGTTAGCATATTTTGCTATTCTTATTATTATTTTGCTGCTATGTGCATTTGAATTTCATATAGCATGTCATATGAAATGATGTTTGCCTTAAACTGATTTTTGATTATGCATTGAACTGTAATCCGTCGTCCGTTGTTCGTAATACCCCATCACAGCATTCTCCTTTATGAATCTAAAGTATGCTGCTACATAAATGTCATTGTGTTATTCGGTTTAAAAATTGTATATCTGGCCTGTAGCTGATCAAAACATGTATAATTTTTATGATTACTGCGTAAACAACTTATCCATTCTCCGTTCTGCATTAGCTGAATTATGTTATGAAGAAATATCGAGAAGTCTTTTGATAACTTCTGAAATAGGATGTGAATGAATCATAATGATGGTATTCTGTCTATATGTTATAAAAATTGATAAATGTGTTAGAGATAATTCTGTTTATGGAACTAGCAATGTTCCGTTTAGCGTGTTGCGCTTAGGTTTTGTGCGGCTTTATAAAATATGCTTGTATTTAATGTTTTCTGTTTACAAGTTATAAATGGATTTATGCCGTTGTGATAAACCATTCTGTATGTCATGACATTATGAGATCTTTAGTTTTGCCTCGATGCCCTCTAGCGAAGTAAACACTTTACGCTAGTCAATCCCTTGTGTCTATAATGTTGACACAAGAGCTTCTACCATCGGGGACATAAAAATGCCTTGCCTTATGTGGGTAGAAATGAATGCCATGCTTTACATTCGTAACGCGTAATGCTGTGTGTAAGAAAAATTTAAAAATTTTTATTGATAACACTGTCACACATACAACATTTTTGTATAATATCTTCGTATGGGGTGATCAAGTCTCAATCAGAAAATTACAAAAAGTGTATTGTGTTGTTTCCTGAACTGATGAAAATTAAAAATGTGATAAAAACTGTTCTGCGAGATTCATGCTGTTATACTATCTTCCGTGTATCGTGTTGCGTCCTGCTTTCAATATTGCCACATTTTAGGTGGTTTGAAGTACCCGTTCACATCATTTCTACTAAACAACTGCCTTGATGATCCCCCCCCCCCCCCCCCCCCCCGACAAAATTTTCTGGAGCTTCATGAACAACTGATCTCTCCCTTGATGGTTCAACATATTCAGAGTGTATTACTGTTACACCGTTTGGTGTTGAGAACCACAATTCTGCATGCGGTGTAGAGGTAATTGCTCCAAATTTGCGAAGGGTCCGCCTACCGAACAACGCACTGAACCGTGATCTGCCATCAAGAACTGTAAAGTCCACAATTTCTGTACGGACCAAAGGGTGTGTTCCCAGTGTGACATCCAGTTTTACTTTACCAACTGCTCTTATTGATTCACCTATAATACCAGCAATCTTTAAGTTCGTGTAGCGTAGCCGATCCTTCACGCTGAACGGATACTCCTTAAAACAATGCAAATACAAAATATCTGCTTCACTACCTGTGTCAGTATAAATGCGAGTGATGTTTCTGTTTGCTATTACAGCTGAAATGACCACAGGCTCTTCTGACAGGCGCCAATTTGGAATGGTATGAAATATGATTGGAGCATACATACAGCTCTCCGTTCTGCGTTCTCCGTCTGCTTCATTTTCCTGCTCCTCATTCCATATGATCTTGATGTGCATTTCTGGAGTTGGATCCCTTTCATCATTCCGTTCTTCCCTTCTGTGCCAATCACATCGTCCACCGTGACGCACTTTTCCCTGCCAAGTAAAACGTTTGTTTGGATCATTTCGTCGATACTTTTTTTCTGGCAAAAGATGATTCAGCTCTCCAACCTTGATCTTTGCAATGATCTCTCTCATTAATGACTTGCAATTATCTGTTTCATGTCCATATGCCTCATGGAAGTCACACCACTTATCACTCTGTGGTCCCTGACGCTCTTCCATCAGTGGTGGAGGGTGAAATGATTCCTTAATTGGCTCGGTGAACAAGATTTCTTTTGGAGTTTTGGTTAATGCCATAATAAGTGGATGCCTGTCTAATGGCTTTCGATGGTGATAATTGTCATTTGGATGATTATTTATTCTCCAACCGCTTTGCTGTTGCTGGTAATTATTGTCATAGCCCCCTTGCCTCTGATAATTGTCATTCCTGTTCTGCTCTCCGCCTTGCTGCCTGAAATTTCTCTGATAATTATCCACTCTTGGATATCCCATTTCACCTGCTCGTAAATGCTTCTGAGCAATACCCAACGCTTGATGCAATGTTTTTGGAATATCATAACGTAAAGCATGAATTAATCGTCCAAAACGTCGCTGATCGAGACAAAATATAAATCCTGAAACAAGCTGAGACTCTGGTATGTCTGGTATTTTCTGACATTAAATGGTATAACGCTTCATGAAATCACTCAATGATTCATTCTGACGCATTGTTATCTCATGTGCATCAAGATGTGACAACGTGCAGCTTCTCAAACTCTGATACTGCATCACGAAAGAAAACTGGTAATACTCCTTGGTGGCAAACTAGCAAACCACTCGCATGCCATTTTCTGCAGTACCATTGGAAACATATGACACGCAGTTTCATCTTCCCAATGCTGTAACCTCATAACACCTTCAAACATAGTCAAAAAATCCTCCGGATCTGTTGTACATAAACACCGATTGATGGAATTCCCAAATTTCTTGGTAATGGATAATCTGCAATTCGAGAAATAAAACACTGTGTTGATTCTGCCATTGCTGGTGGTTTGATAGCTTCATCACCAGTAATCAAAGCAAACAAATTATCCACAGCTGTTGCACGGATGGTTGGTTGTGCTAACTTTTGTTTAAATCGTGATGGCGCTGTTTTAGTTAAAATTCCATCCAGTAACTTGCTTGCCATTTCTTCAGTCATAAAAAATTGTTCACCTTCGTCTTCAAAATTCCAATCATCGTCCAAAAAACCTTCATCATTGTGTTGATTGTCTGTATCATTAACTAAGGCATTCAACTGATTGAATAGCTTGGACAATTGTGATTTGGAAATTGACTTCCCTTTGCTGTTATGCCTAGCGTTCACATCAGAAGTCTTCTTGAAAGAGACATTATGTGTTCCTCGCCTGGCCTTCCATATTCCTGTGCTGGAACCTCCCATCAATGATTTTCTCAATCGTGGTATGGTTTCATGAACTTGATCATCTGCTAAGTCAGTGTGCAAATGATCTTCTTCTTCAACGGAAGTCTCTTCAAGAGTTAACTGATCAACTGGTATATTTTCAATGAGGTTTTCATCGACTAGTTCACGTTTTGTTTTTGGCGAGGTTGTTTCAGTTGCCTTTGTGCTCTTGGTGATTTTGGTGGTCTTTGAGACGGGTGGCGCCATTTGTTAGTACGATTTTCCGTATAGCGACTGTAAGGTACTAGTACAGAGAATAACTGCTTAGCGTATGGCTTATAATGTTGATTGTTGTTTGCCCTCGAGAAATAATCTCCGCAGACCCGGAACACAGATGTAAGATCTGTGGGGTGGCCTCAATCAATCTGTGGATCAATCTGTAATGATCCGTCTAGCGCACTGCTGCTAAGCGGCTAATGTTGTTTTAGAGCGAGAAAGAACTGTGTGAGAGAGAAAGTGTACTTCTCTCTGACGGAAGTTCAGATCAGAATCCCCTGAAATGTGGTGACCCAGGGGGTCTATTTATAGGCATAGAATGTCCGAAATTTACTGGATACATGTGTCAATCACTGAATGGTTCTGTTACGTGAAGTATCCGGAATATCAGTGGCGTGTGCTGACGTGGCTGCGTGCCATTCACGTGCAGAGTTAAAGGGCTTATGCATAGAAGCTGCTTGCAGGGCTTACGCTTGACGTTGGGCGGCCTGCTTAACGCTGGACGACAAATACTGAACACCGCTAGATTTTGTTATTTTCTGTGCTCTTTGTTCAATTTTTCTGTATAAAATAATGTTTTTATGCATGTATCCCCTAGGATACACCATTAAGAGGTTAGTTTACAACTCGTTAGAATTGATAATTTACTCAATATAATGTTCACATATAAACTTTTTTTTCTTTTTGAAAGCAATAAATGTTATAAATAAATAAAACTAGCAAGAAGCTAGTAATTACAACAATCCTAAATAATACTCTGTAACTTCAACAACCACGATTTAACGACTCTATAGACCTCGAAAAAGTACGATAAATAAGGTTACAATCTAACAATCTAAGTTTCTAATCATCGTCCAAATCAATATCACACAAGACCACATATAAGGGCAACACTAGTTATAAAATGTAAAACCAGGCGAAAAACTAGCCACGACCAACACCACGACAACAACGATAAACCTGTCGACCACACAATCTAACCAAGTGATGGTATAGTGAAATGTCAAAATTTTAGCGGAAAAAGAAACTATGAATGTAAAATTACAACCAATATCCATGACTTGCATCCTGCGCTAGACATCGAATCAACAAGAACCCCCAAGCATGAAATCACCTCAAAGTTAAATATCGAAATAACCCGAACACACAAATTTAATTTCACGAACATAAACCTAGAAACAATGATCATGAACCTTGAATAAAATCATAACAATCTTATACATTGATCTTGATCACCCTTAACACTATGACCTATAAACAGTGGCGGTACTTAAGGTATCCCAAAGGTGGTGTCCGCCCACCCTGAATTTTACGTAACAAAAATTTTTACACTAAAAAAAAATTACTAAAAAATAAGGTTTTTTTTAGTGTTCGTCCCTGCTGACTATGAAAGAATTAAAAAAATTTACACTCGCCCCACCTGTATCTGAGTTCAAGTTCCGCCGCTGCCTATAAAGCACGAAAATACCAACACAAACCACTTGCAATCACCATCTAATATCGCAACCACCCGATGCTACTATGCAACTCACCCGAAAGAAAGTTATCAACAATCCACATGACTATTTCATATAACCCAACAAAGGATATGATCAACTAGCAAAATTATGATTTTGAACTCATAGATGCTAGTATATAACCAACATATCATTATAGGTGATTTTCAAAATCATATACTCGAGATCATGCGAAATTGCCAATAGATTTTATAATCATGCAAATTTTTATAACTCAAACAACTCATATCTCTAGTTACTTGCCACAACTTAAAATGACTCAAATGTTACACTGGTAACCGTCGCAACCCAAAACCACCCGCAAACTGTTGGAGTGAAGAAGCTTGAACAAGAACAGCGAGACAAAAGAACTCGCGACTGCGAGACTGTATGTCGCGATCGCGAGATTGGAGTGGACAGGATTCACGATAGGGAAAATGGAGTTCACGATTGGAAGATGACCTCGAATGATATCTCGTGAATGCGAGAATTCTGGTAGGCAATGTCATACCCTGTCCAAATTCTTCTGAATGAATATAATAACATATGGTACCATTGCGATGAACGGACCTCTATATGCCATGATTGACTCCAAGTAGTATCTTTAAATTGAGCAAATGCACAGCGGAAGATTTCTTTCATACCTGAGAATAAACATGCTTTAAAGTGTCAACCAAAAGGTTGGTGAGTTCATTAGTTTATCATAATCGATCATTTCCATAATTTTAATAGACCACAAGATTTTCATTTTCATTTCTCATAAATATACGTCCCATACATAGAGACAAAAATCATTCATATGGGTTGAACACCTGGTAACCGACATTAACAAGATGCATATAAGAATATCCCCATCATTCCGGGACATCCATCGGACATGATAAAAAACATCGAAGTACTAAAGCATCCGCTACAACGGATGGGGTTTGTTGGGCCCAATAGATCTATCTTTAGGATTCGCGTCAATTAGTAGACTGGTTTACTAATTCTTAGGTTACCAAGCAAAAGGGGCATATTCGGCTTCGATCATTCAACTATATAATGTAGTTTCGATTACTTGTGTCTATTTCGTAAAACATTTATAAAAGCGCATGTATTCTCAGTCCCAAAAAAATATATATTGTAAAAGCATTTAAAAAGAGAGCAAATGAAACTCACTATACGATATTTTGTAGTAAAAATATTCATACGACGGAACTGAACAATGCAAGGTTGGCCTCGGATTCACGAACCTATATCAAGTATGTATATTAACACATATAATAATATTCAAATAAATATATATTTTGATATTAGTAATATACTTGTGATATTAAATTTAATAATAATAATAATTTCTTAAATATTTTTATTTTATATATTTATTAAATCATCTTAATAATATATTATATAATTTATTAATATATTTTGAATAAATAATTAGCATTAATATTTTTAAATACTCATAATTTTTAATATGATAGTATTTTTAATAAATTTGAGTTATATTAAATCGTAACTGAACAAAAGTATTTTATTAGTAAAAGTAGTATACTTGTTATATATACTTCAATATATCTAATGTTTGTATCTAACTTATAATATCTATCTTTATTTTAGTTTAAGATCATAAAAATATAGTTATTTTTTTTATATACAAAATACATTTAAAACTAAAGTTATAGTTAGTAATGTTAATAATAATAATGATGATATTAGTAGTAAAAAATAATAATAATAATAATAATAAAAATAAAAATAATAGGAATAATAAGTATACTACCTTAAAGAAATAGCTTCAAAAATAACGTCGCAGCCCGGGCTCGAACCCGAGACCTCTCGTTCAACAACCACACTCCTAAACCAATGCTCCGCTGTTTCTTTTCTAATTTAATTCTCACATTAATGTATTTTATTTTATAAGTCTACTGCCTTCTACTAAACTCATTTGATATCTCCATCATCATCATGTTCATCCTTTTTCGTTACAAACTATTATCATAAGACCATCATAATCGGTGATCATATCATGATTATCATTCACGATCATTATCATTCTTGTAATATTATTCATCTATCGTTATTTTATGTATCATGTATCAAATACCATCACCATCGTCATCATGTACTACCTCAATATCTATAAACCCTAGTGATCATTCTTTTTTTTTTATCATCATTGTGCATTCGGTCCTCATCATACTCTATTCCTCATGATCATCACCTACTATTATCATTATTATTTCGTAACATCATCTTCATTTGCTATTCTAACACTTATCAACCTTGTGGTCATTTTTATTATTTAGTCTTATTAAGTTCACGGCCCACTAGTCGATAGTCCACAACATAGCGGCCCAACTGAAAACATAAGTGTAGCGACCCGACAATATCGTCATTGACGGTGCCGTCTACTTAGGTCCCGTCACGTGATCATAAGTCTTTAATATGACGTTTGACCAAAATATGTCGCATTCATTTCAAATGTAAAGATGTTTCAAGTTTACAAAAGTAGTTCAACAACTAGTGACATTACGATGTTTTACGTACAAATGAAACCTATGCGACACAGTTTAAATGTAAAGTCAAAAGATGCTCCATGTATGCATGTAAACTTGATTTCCAAGCAAGTATCAAAATAGTGAGCGGAAGTATGTAACACCTATCGTTCAAGGACCTGAGAAAAACATAGAAAATCTGTCAACGAAAATGTTGGTGAAATCATAGGTTTAGTAAGTGAGTACGTAAGTAAGTTGAACCACAAGATTTATAGCGTTGAAGTAATTGTAAGAACATTCTAAAAGTTGTTTTCACGAGCACCCAATTATCAATGCTTAACTAACATTACCCCATCACAATAGGGTTAGAACATACACTTTTTTTCTTAAATATATTTCATCCGCATAACGGTAGCGAACCGTCCGAATGAGGGTTTGTCAAACCCATATGGACATAAAACATAAGTTCTCGCTTACACCCGGTAAGTGTAACTAATGATAATCGAATTGAGGATTTTTGTTCTAACTCGTACGTAGAATGTTTGTTTCCGTACTTGTGTTCACTTTGTTAATCGAAACGTTTATGTTTTTCTCATCCCAAACGTAAGTTTAAAATAGTAAAAGTGGGACTATGATCTCACCTTGAGTGTACGAGTAATAAAGTACTTCACAAGTAAACGTGTGCAAGGACAATTGCTAGTCTTGACCTAAACAAGTAGGTTGTATCAATAACGGTAAACACGATTGGTCAAAGTTGTTCAATTAGTCCTATGGCTCGTTACGACTCGATAATATAGCATGTGAGTCACGTTGTCAAGTTTCATGCAAGATACATGTATGAAAGCACGTTAGAACGATTGCATAAGTATTTGGTTAAGTTTGATCAAAAGTCAACTTTGGTCGGGTCAAAGTCAACGAAAAAGTCAACACGTTCGGGTCAGGTTCCGAACTATTTTTCTGAGGTTTTTAATCATATATAAGCATGTTAGAACAAGTTACATGTGAATCGGAGGTGCGTATCATACTTAGAATTAAATGAAAAATGACCAACCAAATCAGAACCTGACAGTTCATCTGGACGGCGTCCAGATTTGCTGGACGGCGTCCAGATGTGAAGGCCTGGACGGCGTCCAGGAATCTGGACGGCGTCCAGATCAGTGCCCAGGTCTGATTGCTGATTTTTCACGAGTGCACGAACCAAAACCCAAACAAACACAATTTATGATCCGCAAACAATCAAAACATGTATCTTATACCGTTGGGAAGATAATTTGATGAGGAAAATAACTAAACACATTTCATCAATCAATCTACCACTTACAACAATCAAAACCGCATTTAATGCTCATCATTTATTGCATCCAAGTTCATAAATCTCATTTCATGATTCGGTGATCCATTTTACATAAATGATATGCCGTTTCGAAGGTAATTAATCACACATTGCAACTAAACACTTGCAAGCAACATTGTCAAGCATTTAAGGCATCAAAATTCACATTGAAGACCATCAAACCCTAACCAAAAATCATAAACTCATAAATCATGTTATTGAAGTTTTCTTAATCAACCTACACATCAAAATGAAGCTAGTGATGCTAGTAACACAATTAATACTTGCACTTTAGCATATCAACAACATTTAATCATCCAAAACTCAAGATCAAACACACTTTTCAAGTTTATGCTAGTTACACTAAAATAACGAGATCGAGCATACAAATCACATAATCATGTTAGACTTGAGCCATAGACACTAATTAACACTTCTATAAGTTAAAATTATCAAGAACACAAAATCTAGTGTTTTTAGAAAGTTACCCAAATGAAATGTAATCGGTATGGATTCGAAGAGGAAGATACGAGGATTCCAACTATGTAATTTGTTTGGATTGATGCTTGCTCGATTTGAAATAGATGATAATTCTTTGTTTGAAGGTTGAGAGAAAAATTGAAGTAGTAAAAGAGAGAAAGAGGATAATGAATGGAGGAGGGTAGAGTTGACTAGTTGACCTAGTCACCTCTTTACCCTCTTGGCAAGTTTAGTCCCTCAAGTTTGAATCGGGTGCGTGAATTACCTAAACGAGATAATTTAAAACGCGTATTAACGGAAGATGTTATAATCATATAACGGACTTTAAAATAGTCTAACGGAAAGTAAACGGAAAAAGGCGGGATATTACATTACCTACTCATTAAAAGAAATTTCGTCCTGAAATTTAAGTAGGCGTAGTAGTCGTTGTTTCTTCCTCGAGATCTTGCGTTTTCGAATTCACGAATAAATGAGGACACTTCCTTTGCATTTGATCTTGTCTTTCCCAAGTAAACTCGGGTCCCCTTTTGGCGTTCCAACGGACCTTGACAATTGAAATTCGGCTTTGTTTTAGCGTTTTGACGGAGTGGTCCACAATTTCAACAGGTTCCTCCACAAAATGAAGTTTGTCATCAATAGTAAGCTCCTCGAGAGGAATGACGAGTTCGGGTTTGGCAAGGCACTTTTTCAAGTTGGATACATGGAAAGTAGGATGAACGGAGCTCAATTGAGGCAGAAGATCTAAACGATAAGCAACGGTTCCAATACGCTCCAAGATTTCGAAAGGACCAATATACCGCGGATTTAGCTTCCTGAATTTCCCGAAACGGATTACACCTTTCCAAGGCGTGACTTTTAACATTACGCGGTCACCGACTTGAAATTCGAGGTCGTTGCGTCTCTTGTCGGTATAGCTCTTTTGACGACTTCGGGCCGTCCTAAGTCTATCTCGGATTTGAATGATCTTCTCGGTTGTTTCATGAATGAGTTCGGGTCCGGTAATTTGTGTGTCGCCTACTTCGGCCCAACAAAGAGGTGAACGACATTTTCGGCCATATAAAGCTTCGAATGGTGCGGTGTTAATACTCGCGTGATAACTATTATTGTAGGAGAATTCGGCGAGAGGCAAGTGCTTGTCCCAAGCTTTTCTAAAGTCGATAACACAAGCTCATAGCATGTCTTCCAAAGTTTGAATCGTGCGTTCGCTTTGTCCGTCGATTTGTGGATGATATGCAGTGCTCATGTCTAAACGTGTTCCCAATGCTTCTTGAAAAGTACGCCAAAATCTAGAAACAAAATGGCCATCTTGGTCGGAAATAATCGATAAAGGCAAACCATGACGGGCTACAATTTCTTTAATGTAAAGTTGTGCAAGTTTTTCCATGTTGTTGGTTTCCTTCATAGCTAGGAAGTGTGCGGATTTGGTGAGTCGGTTAACAATGACCCTAATAGTATCATAACCGCCCACCGTCTTTGGTAGTTTGGTGATAAAATCCATCGTTATCCTTTCCCACTTCCATTGCGGGATTTCGGGTTGTTGAAGTAGTCCGGACAGTCTTTGATGTTCGGCTTTGACTTTGGAGCAAGTTAGGCACTTTCCAACATAAGTAGCAACGTCCCTTTTAATGTTCGGCCACCAATATTGTTCTTTGAGGTCGTGATACATCTTATTGGCACCGGGGTGAATCGAGTATCGTGACTTGTGGGCTTCATTTAGAATAAGGTTTCGCAAATCCCCATAACTAGGCACCCAAATCCTTCCGGTAAAATATCGGAGTCCGGTCTCCTTAACTTTGAATCGAGAGGGGAGGACGTTCAAGTGTTCGCGAGAGATGTTTTCATCCTTGAGAGCCTCATCTTGGGCTACACGAATTTGATTATTAAGATTGGTGTGGATGGTGATGTTTAAAGCTCGGACACGAAGAGGCACCTCTCTTTCCTTTAGACTTAAGGCATCGGCTACTACATTTGCCTTCCCGGGGGGGTAGCGAAGCTCGCAATCATAGTCGTTTAAGGTTTCAATCCACCGTCGTTGTCTCATGTTTAGTTGCTTTTGATCGAAGATGTGTTGGAGGCTTTTGTGATCGGTGAAGATGGTACTTTTGGTCCCATAAAGATAGTGCCTCCACATTTTAAGTGCAAAGACAACGGCTATGAGTTCGAGATCATGTGTCGTATAGTTCCGTTCATGAATTTTCAGTTGTCGAGAGGCATAAGCAATGACTTTCTTTCGTTGCATTAATACACACCCAAAACCATGTTTCGAGGCATCACAATATACAACAAATCATCATTGCCTTTGGGAAGTGACAAGATAGGATTGGTGGTTAGCTTTGTCTTCAAGATTTGAAATGTGGATTCTTGTTCGGTTGCCCAAATGAATTTCTTCCCCTTGTGAGTTAACGCGGTTAGAGGACGAGCAACCAAAGAGAAATCTTGGATGAACCTACGATAGTATCCGGCGAGACCCAAGAATTGACGAATGTGAGTAGGAGTAGTAGGAGTCTCCCATTTACTAATGGCTTCGATTTTTGATGGATCAACTTTAATACCTTGATCACTTATGTCACGACCCTACTTTTCCGTTATCTTTTACCATTAATTATTTAACGACCGTTAAATTTTATTCGTGCCACGTCATTTCTATGACCTATATTATTATTTTTGTAATAATATATTAATTATTATGTGTTAAATGAATATTTGTATTCATATTTTAAATCGTACGTTTCTACGTGTCGCGGATTTCTATCCGGCGAATCTTATCGGTTTTCAAACCAACGGTCGAGCTTTTGGGATTTTTAAATCCTAATTATTTTAAATATGATATTTTAGTGTCATATATTTATATATAGTGTTTATATATTTTTCGTCGCGTATTTGTTATCTCTCCGAATTTTCAATCGCGTAGTAGCGTTTTCGCGTTTCGGGCTTCGTTCGGGCATTCGGGCCACAAGCTTTTGAACATTTAGAAAATTTGGGCCACAAAGGGGCCCACCCTTTCATTTTTGGCCAAAATACTTCCACCCTTACCCCATTTTCTTTTTTTTCAAATTTTTATTTCATTTTATTTCTCATTCCTTTCTTAAATCTAAAACTAGCAAGTCTTTATTATTTTTCTCTCATATTTTTTTGCTCTCTCCTCCTATTTTCTCCCTTTTGGAGCCATCAACCACCACCATAAACATCATCATCATCTTTTGATTTACACCTGGAAGATTTAGGGCTTTTCACATAATCGGATTCTACTCTTCAAGCTCTACGCGATTACATCCTTTGTTCTTTGATTTGGGTATACCTATGAACCCAAAATTTTCAATTCTTATTCATTTCTACTGATTATGTATGTATTTGATGTTATTATGATAGTATAACACTTGTGTATTGTTGTATTGATGATTGTATGCGTAGAATTGCTCGATTATATATGTTTTCGGTTTGATTAATTTGGGACAACAGCCTTTTCGTTCATTTATGGTTATGTAACTGTTATAAAAGTAAAATTGAAGTATTTAGATGAGTTCCTCTCATCAAGACATTAATTTTAGACTCCGGATTCATGTCATTTCGATTCCCGGAGCTTAAGATATGATTAAAATGGTGTTATGTGGAGATTAAACTATGAAAACGAATTGAACCAGGTTTGATCCGACTTTGTGACTATTTTTAGAGTCCTTAGGGTGTACTAGTGTGTTAAGATTAATGATGGGATGAACTTTCATGTTCGGGTCATCGAAATCCGAGCCACGGATCACCCGTTATGACTAAAACACGTTTTTGAGCAGATTAAAGGTCCAAACTGATTAAGAGCTGTAAGTCACAACTTGGTGACTGTTATTGGGATGTTCTTGAGCACACTAATGCGTCGGGTGGGTTGGTTAGGCAAAGATATATATAAGGCTCGCCGAAAACTGATTCCCGGGGTTCAAGCTATGACCCGATGAACTTTTGATTAAAACTTATGGTTATTAAATAAAACTTATGACATAAATAATGATTTTCATTATTATTAAATTACTTATGATATAAAAAGTAATTATTTTAATTTAAGACTTATGATATATATTTATTATATCATTTAATTATTACTTATGATTTAATTAAACTTTTAATTAAACTTATGATTAATAATACTTTTATTATTAATGAAAAATACTTATGGTAAGTATTAAACTTATGTTATGAGATTATTATAACAAGACTTATAATAAGAATTAATTAATTATTTATTTATTATAAGGCTTAGTTATTATTTAATTATAATTTAATTATTAAATACTTATGATTTAATAATTATAATTAAAAACTTATGATATGATTAATAATTCATTATTAATTAATAATACTTATGACAAGATTTAAAATCAATTATTAATTAATAATATTTATATTATGACTAATATTTAATTAATTAATTACATACTTATGTTATATTAAATATATCATTTAAACTTATGTTAACTTTAATAATTCATTTTAATTTAATTAAACTTATGTTATGACATAATTATACATATTTAACTTTAATTAACATTATAACTTATATTATTATTATAACTTATACTTTTAAAATTAATGTTGACTATGTTTGACCGAGGTTGACTTTTGAGTTGACTTTCGATTGACTTTGACTTTCAGTTGACTTTTGTTGACTTTCTAAATAAGGAAACTTTCCTAACTTAAAACTTTCTAAAAATAGAAACTTTCTTAATTTGGAAACTTTCCAAAAATAGAAACTTCCCTAAAATAGAAACTTTCCAAAAATAGAAACTTTCCAAAAATAGAAAATTTCCAAAAATGGAAACCTGCTAAAAATAGAAACTTTCTAAAAATAAAAAGTGTGTGTCCGTATGCTGTTTCGATCAAACCGATGCATGTTGAGTATTGTTCTATGTCTACTTGCAACATGTACAATAGCTATCATACTAAGACTTGACCTAAATTAGTTATTTATATCGACCTGCTTTATTTATAGGTCGGCGTTGTGATCATTCCTGATCACTTTACTTCGATTACTGTTCGCTTATTTGTATGGTTACTTCATTTGTAATGACCCTGGATTTTCCAACGTTTATTTATTAATAATAATTATTATTAATACGTGTGATTAAACGAATGTATGTTATTACATTTACATGTTACCATGATTGCCCGTACTTGACTTTTAAGTGCCCGAAACGTCTTTGTGACACACGAAACTTCACGAATAATATTTTTAGATATTATTTACATTCATGATTAAATTTATTAATCATTTTAATTAACTAAGGCTATTAGTTAGTTACTTGGGCTTTAATTGGTTTAACTTGTGATTTATTTGAACTTGGGCTTTGTTAGTGTAATGGACTCATGTTATTGGACTTCCAAGCCCACCCTACACTACTAGTGGACTTAGTTAGCCCATACTACATGTAAGTATTACTTTCAAACTTAACTAAATGGATTAAACACTTAAGGAATCTAGTTACCATTTACTTACTCATCCTTCCCATGCAAATACATCTAATAACCAACTTTTGAACCTTTAACATGCAATGGACTTGTGGACTAATCCCTCCCCCCTTGGAACCCCAAAAACCGTCGGCTAGAGCATCATGGGGGAGTGGTTTTTGCTTTCAAACTTTGTTAACTTATTACTTGTATTCTCTCATTCACTTCCTCACTTTTACACACTCTTACTTGCCTTCATATTTCTCTCATCTTTTCTCTCTAAGATTGTAAGTAACTTGAATAAATCTTCTTCCTTTTCTTGACCAAAACCGAAACCAAACACCTCTTCATCATCAATCTTTGTTTGTTGTTTGTTTACTTGTTAGTTGTTGTAGTTACTTACTTGTTACTAAGAACCAAACTCTTTAGTTTGTTCTTCATATTATCTTGTATTTACAAGAACACACAAGAACATAAACTCACTAGTTTATGATTCTACTTCAATTGTTTCAAAAGTTGCAAGTTCCATGTGTTGATTAAAGACACACTTGAAGCTCATGAAGTAAACTTTAAAGTTTACTTTCTAAAGATCAAACTTTGGTTTGAATCTTTAAAGTATGAACAACCATGAACCTTTTCTTGTTTATTTAAGTTTACTTCTTCAATTTATGCACTTTAATTTCATGTAGTTAGTTTATATGGTCAAGTACTACAAGTTAGTCTTGATCTCATATCTCTTGAACAAATTAAGTTAACTTTGAAAGTTCAAGAACACACAAATAAGTTTTCTTTAAATATAACTTTGGATCTAGACTTTTGAGTCTTGGATCTTCAAGATCAAACTAAGAACTATGTTCTACTACTTATGATCTTGATTAGTTAGTTTACTTTCAAGTTTGTAACTTGTTATTAGCTTTAAAGTCCATGTATGTGTTAGATCTAAGACTTTGATGCAACTTTGGTTCATCAAACTTCATACAACTCTTAAGTGAGTTGTGCTTCATGTCTTAGACTTGCACATGGATTATGATGGTCAAGACTTGGTTAAGATGATGTAGATACATCAATGAGTTGTACACTTGAAGCTATATGCATCAAGGATGAGAACCATGATGAACATCAAGCACCAAGACCACCGGAATCCTTTTAAACTCACTGTTCTGTCCAAAAGCTACTGGTCTGGTGATTCTGTAATAGACCAGTAGACCTGGGCTGTTCTAACCTTGATTTTTAGATAGATCTTTTCGAGTAGATAACTTTTCATATAGGACTCGTCTTAATCCGAGTTACGGTTTAGGATTTATGGCCCTCCGATCGTTACTATGTCCTTTAACGTTGTGCAGAAATTTCTGACCTACTCGCACTTAGACTGTCGCCACGGTCAAACCAAGACGAGTTTGCTTCTGTAAATTTTACCACACTTAAGGGACTCATAGACGGAGCCATGGCCACTGGTCTCACCTTAATTCAGTAAGGGTAGAGGCCGTGGTGACTGACTGAAGTCAGACTTTGTTTTAAACTACTTTCATAAACGAAACCTACTTTACGCCTTTTGTTTAATGATGATTGATGATGACCCTTAAGACCTTAATTACATACTTTTAAACCTATTAAGATGATTTACTGACTTATTACTATTTTCCTTAGGTTGAGGACCTTCGGACCGTTTACTTGTACACCTTTCCCGACTACTACTTTACCGCTACATATCATTGTGAGTTATAGCATTCCCTTTTTACTTTAACTTATTTTGGGAACTGAGAATACATGCGGATTTTATGTTTTACATACTAGGCACGAGTACTTAAACTTATATATGTGTGGGTTATACAACGGCAGAAACATTCCCTTTAGCTCGGTAACGTTTAGTCATTGGTTTTTGAACCGGTGAACGCGAATCTTAGATATGGATCCATAAGGTTTGACATCCCCACTCGGGCTAGTCGCGCTAGCATTTAATGAGTGTTTAATACTTCGTAGACATACGCACTTGCCAAGTGTACTTTCAGGGGGTATAGACGTTAAGTTAGTTACCAAGTGCCCACGGTTAACATATACTTTATCATACTGTTTTGAAACGCTCTTTGCAGCACTGAAATCTCGTGGCCTACCTTACTTACTGTTATACTTAAACTATAGCTCACCAACCTTTGTGTTGACGTTTTTAAGCATGTATTTCTCAGGTGCTTGAGGTTGCTTCCACTGTCTTACTTGTTGTGCTGTAGACACCCGCTGCTTAGAGTTGTCCACGCATGAACTACTTTACTTTGCATTCAAACATTAGTACTTTTGAATTATGACTTGTAACGACCATTTGGGGTCACGTACACTTATTATTTGCTTCTACTTAGTGAAGCATGCTTTTGAAATATAAAACATTTGATGTCGGTTATGACATCACCTTTTATCGTGAATGCAACTTCTTTAATTACAGCATATAGTACTTAACCTTGTAATGATCCTGTTGTTGATAATTCGTACACGATGGTTTTGTACGGGGCATCACATCGTTTGCTATTAAGGTGAGTTATAGTCCCATTTTTCTATTTTAAATCTTTTGGGATGAGAATACATGCAATTTATTTTATATTTTTGGACACATGTGGAAGTTGGTTTAAATTATTCATTGTGAGTTGAACAAAAATATTCCCTAGTCTGGTAACTGTAATCACTGGTTTCTACTGGTGAACGCGAATCTTACGGATAGATCTATTGGGTTTGACAACCCCATTTCGAGCTAGTCACGCTAGCAATTTATAATCAGAATGTTTAGTACTTCGTATTTTATTGTAGATACACTTGTTCGGTGTATATTATTTATTGTGTTTGGCAAGGGTAAATAAATGGTTAAGTGGTTACCAGGTGGCTCACGGTAAACGGAATAATGTTTTTATATGTTTTCTAGCATATAATTTTGTGGTCTGAAAAGGAGTTTTTATGTTTTCAAACATAAATTTTTATTGTTTAAATTAAATATTGTTTGCAATATTAAACCTATAATTCACTCAACATTTTTGTTGACAGTTACTCGCATGTTTTATTCTCAGGTTCATGATTGATTGCTTCCGCTGTGCTTAGAGAGTCTGCATATTTATGATGGCAGCTTTTGTTAAACAATAACTTGCATTCTATTTTGATACATTTAATAGTGGATGTTGTTGACTTTATTTTGGTCAACTTTTGGTTAAGTAATAATGTATGGTTTTTCTAAACTTACATATTTTGGTAGATTTCCTTTATAGGAAATCATTTTTAAACAAAGAATGCAAGGTTATTTATTAAATTCATATAGAGTTATGATCAAGCTGTGGGACCAAGATAACGATGGTCGTCAAGTGTACTTTGACGGGTCGTTACAGCTGGTATCAGAGCCAGGTTGTAGGGAATTAGGCTGCATTGATGTCGTTACCCGAGTCAATAGGGTGCATTAGTGAGTCTAGTCTACAGCCTGGCCTATAATATATTATTATATGTGATTATTTGTATCGTATTGGTATGTATATTGTTATCATACATACATCTCTATTATGTTCTGAATCTGGGAGGAACTCTCATTCTGATTTAAACGTATTCTCCGATTCATGCGAACTTATCCTTATAAGAACACCTCGGATAGTGAAACCGAGGAATGTCATTCTTGACTTCTGAAATTCTCGACATTTCTATGTCATCTATTATGGTTATGTATATAACGTTTGAGTTATATTACGCGAGATGTCATTCTTGACTTCTAAATGCTCGGCATTTCAATGTCAGCTATTATGTTTAGGTATATAACATTCTTGTTATATTACGTGCCTTTGTACCGTTGTGCCTATGTGCTTTGGTTTTTGAACCGAAAAACGTCATTCTTGACTTTTAGAGATTCTTGGTACTTCGAAGACATTTTTATGTCATCGTTATTCCTATTCATTACTTTTTGATATTTTGTCTCTTGTGCTATCCTTAGCACATTGTTTAAGAAATCATTTTAGAGAAATTGTGTGGAAATTCGAGGTTGATCGCGTGTCTTGACCTCATGTAGTGCTATTGGAATGGAACTATGAATTAGTGAAATATAATGGCGTCAGGCCAACGTGATTATATTACGTTAATTCATAAAGAAGTCCCAATATTGTGACATGAGGAATAGAAAGTGAGTCAAAATTTTTTTTTACGATACTCATTCAAAAATTCCGATGTATTACATGCGTAGGGAAAATATTCATTATCTTATTTGTTGATATACGGGAAGCTCGTTTTAACCGGATTATCTATCTCATGCTCTATCCTTAATAACTCGCTTGTTAGCAACAGCTTCTGTGATGACCCGTCCTAATCCTCCTGGACGAAGTCTTTAACATTTGGTTCCATTGCGAGGTACTGACTTAAATATGCCATAAACGACTCCATGTAATATGAGCAAATGCGCAGCGGAAGATTTCTTTCATACCTGAGAATAAACATGCTTAAAAGTGTCAACCAAAAGGTTGGTGAGTTCATAGGTTTATCATATCAATCATTTCAATATATTAAAAGACCACAAGATTTCCGTTTATAAATATACGTACACTCGCAAGTGTATAAAAGTATTCTATAAGTTGTAGGCACCCGGTAACAAGCCTTAACGTTCATATTTTACCCTCTGAAGTACACCAGATTAGGTGTGTTTAAAATAACCTCGAAGTACTAAAGCATCCCATAGTCGGGATGGGGTTTGTCAGGCCCAATAGATCTATCTTTAGGATTCGCGCCTACCGTACATAGACAAGTAGTTTAATGTTACCAAGCTAAGGGTATATTTCTGGTTTAAACCCACATAGAATTAGTTTTAGTACTTGTGCCTATTTCGTAAAACATTTATAAAACAGCGCATGTATTCTCAGCCCAAAAATATATATAAAAAGGGAGTAATAAAACTCACAAAATGTATTTTGTAGTAAAAAATACATATGACGATATTGAACAACTGTAGAGTTGGCCTCGGATTCACGAACCTATAACATTTATATATATATATATTAACACATAAACTGGTAATCGAACAAATTTATATATTATTTGTTATTTTACTAAATTATATATTTCATCATATTCATTTTATATATTTAAAATAAACAAAATATAAATTTTGTTATGTTATATGTAATAAATATATATATATATATATATATATATATATATATATATATATATATATATATATATATATATATATATATATATATATATTTTATATATGTATATCATTTGTTTGTTAAAATTATAATAATACTAAAATAATATTAGTAATGATAAAAATAATAATAATGATAATAGAGTAAATACTGATACTTTTAATATTAATGATAAAAATGATAACTTTAATAAAATGATACTTTTTTAAAAAAAGTGTTAATTTTAATAATAATGAATATTAATAATAATAACTATAAAAATAATGATTTTACTAATAATAATAATGATACTAATATTTATATTAATTAATAATTATAATGATAATAATACTACTAATAATAATACTAATACTTATGATAGTAATAATAATAATAATAATAATAATAATAGTAATAATAATAATAATAATAATAATAATAATAATAATAATAATAATAATAATAATAATAATAATAATAAAAATAATCATGTTAATGATGAAAATAATAATGATAATAATTTTAATAATACTACTTAATAATATTACAGCCTAATAAAAATGTTAATCGTGATAATAATAATAATAACAATAATGACAATAATGACATTAACATTAATCATTCTTTTAAATCGTAATTATGTTATAATTTTTATTGTTTTTCATAATATTAATAATTATAATAATAATAATGATAATAATCTTAATAATAATAATAATAATAATAATAATACTAATAATAATACTAATAATAATAATAATAATAATAATAATAATAATAATAATAATAATAATGATAATAATAATTATATTAGTAAGGATAATAAGAGTTTTATACCATCATCGTCATTTATTCATTAATCATCATCATCATATCATGGAATTTTCATTATCAAGACGTCATCGTGATTCAATCATCATCATCTATCATATATTATGGTCACAACTTATTCACCATGATATCTTTATATCATCGTCATCATACGTATCATTATTATCAACTTAACATCCTATCGTTCCTCACAAAGTCATGATCATTATCGATTCGATCATCATTAATCTTTATCATCATCACCGATATTATCATATCGCAATCATCATCATTTTAATTGTATCATCATTTATATGGAAATCCTAGGTTTTAGTTTATATCAACTCGGCCCAACAGGGGATACTCGGCCCAACAGTAAACCGAAAATGGCAATCCAAAAATAGAGTTAAACGAACCCAACTAGGATTTAGTTCATAAGCCCACTTAATATAAAGTCCAACAACATGATTTCAATTCAATTACTCGACATGTTAGTGGATGTGGGGTTTGTTGGTTAACAGAAACATACGCACTATCATCAATTGTCACTATCTATATCATCATATCCGACCATCATCATAATCATTCATCTTCTATCATCATAAAACTCTCCATTGCTTCCTCGTTATCATCACCGATTCAAAACCGAAACATAAATACTACGGAGTAAACAGCAGCGAAGCAGTAACGAAAAGAAAAAAAAGGTTTGCAGGTTCACTGTTCGTCATCTTCTTCTGTTATCGTTACTGTACCAGAAGTGGTAGGGCACGTACATCAGCATAAACAGTGGTATCGATGGTGTAATGGGTTTCACGAAAAAAAAAAATTTTATATATAGATAGAGAGAAGTAGAGAGAGAAGGATGAGGATTGGGTGTGGTGGTTTACGGTTGGGCTGTGGAGGTCGTGGTGGTGGTTTATGATCATGGGGTGGTGGGTTATAGATGGTGGAAGTTGGCAGCGACTCACGATGGTTGATATTCTTGATATTGCTTGGTTCTCGAAGAAAAGAACAAAGGTAAAAAGGAGAGAGAGAAGAGAGAAAGAGTAATGGTGTGGTGGTGGTAGTCTGCTATGGTTCACGGTGGTAGTGAAGATGGCTGTGAGGTGATGGGTTACCGGAGATGGTGGTGATCGATCATGGTTGCTGTGTGTTTTTGAATCATATATATATGCATACATATATATAGGAGTTATAAATATAATATTAAATTAATAATTAATAATGCATGATTCAAAAGAAGCACAGTAATTTCTAATAGTAATCTCATTAGCAGCCATTTATTTTGGAGTATTGTGCCGACGATTTATCCCGAATGGCTATATCGTGTCCATTGCTAAACAGTTAGCGTATAAAAGTGTTCCTAAAAATCCCAAACTTTTAGATTAAATATATTTAATTATTTCACTCATTAACTGTTTGAAACCTAATAAAAAAGGTTCGATAATTATTTATTTTCTGTTCCAATTCATATGTACGGAGTATTAATATTTAAACTTAAAAATGTAAAAATATTTCTAACAAACCTAAAATCTTCGTAATCAATTTACAGTCCAACTTTTATCTTAATCTTTCATGTACATGTATTATATCTATATTAAAACTAACGAAACGTCAACCGAGTGTCACTGACGTTTACTAATTAGGCTCGAAATCAATTATTTTTAATATATTCTCTTTCTATATGCAAACAGTTTTAAATAGCAAGTTTTAATTACTAAAGCAAATATATTATATATTTTTAAACAAATAGATTTAGTATAACTTTATATATTTACAAGTAATATATATATATATATATATATATATATATATATATATATATATATATATATATATATATATATATATATATATATATATTTATAAATATAGTTCCCATTACATCGCATATTATTTGATATATTTAATTCTAACAATTTAATCATATATTATTTCAAATAATACTTCAAATTATATATATATATATATATATATATATATATATATATATATATATATATATATATATATATATATATATATATATATAGTTGTTCGTGATTTGCAGAGAACAGTCGAAGGTCAATTGAATATATGAAATAGTTCAAAAATTTTGAGATTCAACCTAACAGACTTTGCTTATCGTGTCAAAAATATAATATCGTATCGAGAGTTTGGTTTAAAATTAGTCGAAATTTTCCGGGTCGTGACAGTACCTACCCGTTAAAGAAATTTCGTCCCGAAATTTGATTTTCAAATTTATCAACATTACGGAAGGTAGAACCATCAAGAATACATTTTCTTGATATGTTCAGAGGTTAAGTAAAATGATAGAGTCATGTAACATGACACATGATGATGGTATTATCTACTGTGAATCATCATCATGTTTCATTAGAAACTCAGCATGACTTACTGTAATATAATCATGTTGACCAAGCGTCATTATATTATACTAACCCATGCTTCAATTCCCAATACTTCTCCACAATTCATTCATAATTTATACTTAGATCTTACAGAAATTTCCAATATAGTGAAATACAGATAGTACGAAGAGGTATATAATTTCGGACGAGTATATTTATGAAAATATCCTCAGAAATATCGAAGATATTTATGATGATATTTTGGGATTTCTAAATTCGAAGGTTGATGAAGAAAGATTTTCCGCAAGATTTTAACATGAATAAGGAGCAAGATATTCGTTGAAGACTTCATTGGATCCAGCGTTACTTGGATTCTTTGAATATAGAATTTGGTCCTTGTATTTGTCCTTGGTCTCCTTCGTGGTTAACTCAATTCGTTTTTCAGTACTAAATTTTCCATTGAGCGTTCCTAACACTCCATTCTTTATCATCAAACTCTTGGCCATTTAGGCCATCTACAATTTTACTGTTTCGTCTGCATTTAATGCAGCCATATCTGAATCGTCGGTTATCAATCCGAGGTATTTTCAGGAGAATTGTGTTTTTAGATGATTAATCGCTGATGGTAGTATGGTGGAATATAAAAAGTTCTCTGATAACAATAAATGAGTACGCATATATTTCAAGGTTATAATAAGGTTGTTTCGAACGAAAAGTTGAAATTAACTTGATGGAGCTGTGACAAAATTTGCTACTCGAAAAGGGATTACAAAGCTGTTTTCAGTAATAACAACGCCAAATGAGCTAGCACATATACGGGTTAAACATTTACTCAGTTTCTGAGAGTTTTTTTTAGGTGCATAACTATATGCATCAATCTCTTCTTACGTAGATGAAGTGCGGTTGGTTCATCCTCTCGGTTGAGGTGTTTTCAAGAATCATTAAAGGTTTGAGCGCAGATTGTAATCGTCAAGATACAAATGAGGGTTAAGATGAAATCAAGTGGCAAACTTGAAGAATTGTTTAGTTTCATATGTTATAATCAATATTTTAATTCATTTTTTTAATTGTCCAATGTTGATAGTCCAATAATCGGTTTATATATATATAATTTTAGAATTATCCCACGATGTATTGTATACGTATTGTCTTTGCATTAACCCAGAGATGTATTGTATACGTATTGTCTTAGAATTAACTAAGATGTATTGTGTACGTATTGTCTTAGAATTTATCAAAACGTATTGTATACTTATTGTGTTAGGATGTACCAAGAATATTATTATACATATATACAATTACAGAATTCGTGTACATGTCTCAGACTCGATCACAACTCAAAGTATATATATTATTGTAGAATCAACCTCAACCCTGTATAGTAAACTCGAACATTACAGCATACAGAGTGTCTATGGTTATTCCAAATAGTATATATACATGCGTCGATATGATATGTCAAAACTTTGTATACGTGTCCCAGTATTTAAAATGCGTAAAATAAATAACGGAAATTAAATGACGATAAATAAAATTGCGAGAATATAAATTGCGATAATTAAATTGCGGTAAATAAAATGTAACCAGTTAGCTAGGAACAGTTAGCTAGGAACAGTTAGCGTGGATTCTTAACAAAATTTTTCTCGTAGTTAATTTTTTGTTTCTAACAAATTTTATTTTGTCCAGTGTTTTCTTCATTATGCCACTTGTTGGATTCTGATAGGTCAAAATCCAAATATGAAATTGAATGAAAATGGTTATTCTGTGGTGAACGGATACGTATATCGGTGGTTGTAAATATGATCGTAAATGACTATTGAATTAGATTTAGAAGAATGTACAGTGTACTTATTAATGTGAAATCTGAATATTCCTCGGGTATTACCTACCCGTTAAAATATTTTCAACATTAACAGTTTGTACGAAAGAATTTTTAATTACAATCTTTATGAAAATATACTTGCATATATATTTTCTTCAGATGTAATCATGGATCTAATGAGTTAATATGATATTAATCTCATTTGCTTTTCGGTTTGTGCTATAATAAGTAATCTCTAAAATTATTAGGAACCACGTATTCTTCGCAGAATATTAATGAAGTTATGGATCAATACTTCATCGTTAATTATTGTTGGTACACCTTGGTATATATGGTGCGTATGATGTTGATGTTCGAGGTATAGATTATGGTGTCGAGATGTGTGATGCGGATGTTGTGGTTAGTGATACTGGTGCTGCTGGTACTGATGTTGGTGGTACTGTTAGTGCCGGTGATGCTGCTGGTGCTTGTAAGTTTTGAACCATATTCTCCAAGGTTAGCACTCGAGCTCGAAGTTCTTTAACTTCTTCTACTATCCCTGGTTGGTTATCAGTGTGAGGTAGAGATCGGATATCATCTCTAGTTCCGTTAATGGTAGTCTCAAGACGAAAAATTCTCACAAAAAGGGTATAAACGGTGTTGCGAACAGGTTCGCCGGTGAGCGGGTCGAGTACTCCAAGGTTAGGTGGTAGATTCGGTTCATGATATGGAGTACCTTCTTCCCTTCTCCATAGGATGAGTATGTCGCGAACCCATCCCCATTTTCTCCAGTAATCACGGTAGTTGATTGGTTGGTGTGCTCCTGTCACGCTGTCTTCGGAGTCAGAGGAACTTGGTCGATTCGTAGAGGCCATCTTACGCGATCTCAGGAAAGATTTTTGGTATGAAGAGTTTAGTGACAGCAATTGATAGTTGGATGGTATTCTCAATGCATAAGTTACGGAGAAATTTACGAAATAAATCAGGCAAAGTATTCCGTAATAGATACGCTAAGATATGAATTTGTCTATACACTATCTATGCAATAAAGGCAGTAGGACGTGTCTAGACTTAGAATGATAAGCAGGTAATTTTCTAAGGATAATAAGCAGGTAATTATTGACACGAAATGATAAGCAAAATTTTTGACATGCAGACACGGTAGAAGTCCAGACCCACTAATGCATCTAAACAATTATCAGTTAGATACACTAATGCAAGACCTGGTTCGCTAAGACCACCGCTCTGATACCACCTGTGATGACCCGTCCTAATCCTCCTGGACGAAGTCTTCAACATTTGGTTCCATTGCGAGGTACTGACTTAAATATGCCATAAACGACTCCATGTAATATGAGCAAATGCACAGCGGAAGATTTCTTTCATACCTGAGAATAAACATGCTTAAAAGTGTCAACTAAAAGGTTGGTGAGTTCATAGGTTTATCATATCAATCATTTCAATATATTAATAGACTACAATATTTCCGTTTATAAATATATGTACACTCGCAAGTGTATAAAAGTATTCTATAAGTTGTAGGCACCCGGTAACAAGCCTTAACATTCATATTTTACCCTCTGAAGTACACCAGATTAGGTGTGTTTTAAATAACCTCGAAGTACTAAAGCATCCCATAGTCGGGATGGGGTTTGTCAGGCCCAATAGACCTATCTTTAGGATTCGCACCTACCGTACATAGACAAGTAGTTTAATGTTACCAAGCTAAGGGTATATTTTTGGTTTAAACCCACATAGAATTAGTTTTAGTACTTGTGCCTATTTCGTAAAACATTTATAAAACAGCGCATGTATTCTCAGCCCAAAAATATATATAAAAATGGAGTAATGAAACTCACCAAATGTATTTTGTAGTAAAAAATACATATGACGATATTGAACAACTGTAGAGTTGGCCTCGGATTCACGAACCTATAACATTTATATATATATTAACACATAAATTGGTAATCGAACAAATTTATATATTATTTGTTATTTTAGTAAATTATATATTTCATCATATTCATTTTATATATTTAAAATAAACAAAATATAAATTTTGTTATGTTATATGTAATATATATATATATATATATATATATATATATATATATATATATATATATATATATATATCATTTGTTTGTTAAAATTATAATAATACTAAAATAATATTAGTAATGATAAAAATAATAATAATGATAATAGAGTAAATACTGATACTTTTAATATTAATGATAAAAATGATAACTTTAATAAAATGATACTTTTTTTAAAAAAAATGTTAATTTTAATAATAATGAATATTAATAATAATAACTATAAAAATAATGATTTTACTAATAATAATAATGATACTAATATTTATATTAATTAATAATTATAATGATAATACTACTACTAATAATAATACTGATACTTATGATAGTAATAATAATAATAATAATAATAATAATAATAATAATAATAATAATAAAAATAATGATAATAATAATCATGTTAATAATGAAAATAATAATGATAATAATTTTAATATTACTACTTAATAATATTACAGCCTAATAAAAATGTTAATCGTGATAATAATAATAATAATAACAATAATGACAATAATTACATTAACATTAATCATTCTTTTAAATTGTAATTATGTTATAATTTTTATTATTTTTCATAATATTAATAATTATAATTATAATAATAATAATGATAATAATCTTAATAATAATAATAATAATAATAATAATAATAATAATAATAATAATAATAATAATAATAATAATAATAATTATATTAGTAAGGATAATAAGAGTTTTATACCATCATCGTCATGTATTCGTTAATCATCATCATCATATCATGGAATTTTCATTATCAAGACGTCATCGTGATTCAATCATCATCATCATCTATCGTATATTATGATCACAACTTATTCACCATGATATCTTTATATCATCGTCATCATACGTATCATTATTATCAACTTAACATCCTATCGTTCCTCACAAAGTCATGATCATTATCGATTCGATCATCATTAATCTTTATCATCATCACCGATATTATCATAAATCAATCATCATCATTTTAATTGTATCATCATTTATATGGAAATCCTAGGTTTTAGTTTATATCAACTCGGCCCAACAGGGGATACTCGGCCCAACAGTAAACCGAAAATGGCAATCCAAAAATAGAGTTAAACGAACCCAACTAGGATTTAGTTCATAAGCCCACTTAATATAAAGTCCAACAACATGATTTCAATTCAATTACTCGACATTAGTGGATGTGGGGTTTGTTGGTTAACAGAAACATACGCACCATCATCAATTGTCACTATCTATATCATCATATCTAACCATCATCATGATCATTCATCTTCTATCATCATCAAAATCTCCATTGCTTCCTCGTTATCATCACCGATTCAAAACTGAAACATAAATAATACGGAGTAAACAGCAGCGAAGCAGTAACGAAAATAAAAAAAAAGGTTTGCAGGTTCACTGTTCGTCATCTTCTTCTGTTATCGTTACTGTAGCAGAAGTGGTAGGGCACGTACAGCAGCATAAACAGTGGTATCGATGGTGTAATGGGTTTCACGAAAAAAAAAAAATTTATATATAGATAGAGAGAAGTAGAGAGAGAAGGATGAGGATTGGGTGTGGTGGTTTACGGTTGGGCTGTGGAGGTCGTGGTGGTGGTTTATGATCATGGGGTGGTGGGTTATAGATGGTGGAAGTTGGCAGCAACTCACGATGGTTGATATTCTTGATATTGCTTGGTTCTCGAAGAAAAGAACAAAGGTAAAAAGGAGAGAGCGAAGAGAAAAAGAGTAATTGTGTGGTGGTGGTAGTCTGCTATGGTTCACGGTGGTGGTGAAGATGGCCGTGAGGTGATGGGTTACCGGAGATGGTGGTGATCGATCATGGTTGCTGTTTGTTTTTGAATCATATATATATGCATACATATATATAGGAGTTATAAATATATAAATATAATATTAAATTAATAATTAATAATGCATGATTCAAAAGAAGCACAGTAATTTCTAATAGTAATCTCATTAGCATCCGTTTATTTTGGAGTATTGTGCCGACGATTTATCCCGAATGGCTATATCGTGTCCATTGCAAAACAGTTAGCGTATAAAAGTGTTCCTAAAAATCCTAAACTTTTAGATTAAATATATTTAATTATTTCACTCATTAACTGTTTGAAACCTAATCAAAAAGGTTCGATAATTATTTATTTTCTGTTCCAATTCATATGTACGGAGTATTAATATTTAAACTTAAAAATGTAAAAATATTTCTAACAAACCTAAAATATTCGTAATCAATTTACAGTCCAACTTTTATCTTAATCTTTCATGTACATGTATTATATCTATATTAAAACTAACGAAACATCAACCGAGTATCACTGACGTTTACTAATTAGGCTCGAAATCAATTATTTTTAGTATATTCTCTTTCTATATGCAAACAGTTTTAAAGAGTAAGTTTTAATTACTAAAGCAAATATATTATATATTTTTAAACAAATATATTTAGTATAACTTTATATATTTACAAGTAATATATATATATATATATAATTATATATATCTATATATTTATAAATATAGTTCCCATTACATCGCATATTATTTTATATATTTAATTCTAACAATTTAATCATATATTATTTCAAATAATACTTTAAATTATATATATATATATATATATATATATATATATATATATATATATATATATATATATATATATATATATATATATATATACAAATAGTTGTTCGTGAATTGCAGAGAACAGTCGAAGGTCAATTGAATATATGAAATAGTTCAAAAATTTTGAGATTCAACCTAACATACTTTGCTTATCGTGTCAAAGATATAATATCGTATCGAGAGTTTGGTTTAAAATTAGTCAAAATTTTCCGGGTCGTGACAGCTTCGCTCGGGAACAGTTTTAGCCCAAGGACTTATGTCCTGATATTAGTCAACGCAACATTTAACTCATTGGTTTTCATGACCTCGTAACATTTGTTGGTCAAATGTCGCACGACGATTCAAGTCCTTTACTCGATCTTCCACGATCTTACTTCAACTTGTAACCTCTGCAATACAGATACTCTGTTTATCATCGGGAGTTTTACACATTTGTTTAATTGGGCGGTTCTCACGAGATTTATGGGCAAATAGAAGTAATGAAATATTTTGTCATGTATACAATTTATAAAATCATATATGTACGTATGGATTCAAATGAATAAATTTACCCTTACCTATTTTGGCTAGTATATACTAAATCATACCTTCAAAAATTATTTTAAACCACCCATTTATTGAGCTGTTTGATTAAGTCAATTTGTTTTATATAAAATGGTATACGTTGTACATACTTCTAAATTACTAAGAACTTCGCTCCGTTTATGTTGTCGCATCAAACGTTTAAAGCTTTTTCAAAACTCCTTTGATTGATTTTATCAATTTTCGCATTACTCTACAGAGTGTTTGGATCACAGTTCTTCTCATCCTCCATTTAAGGATGAAACTTACCATTAAGTTCATTGATAGAAACTCTTACACCACTTTGGATGCCGGTTTTATAAAATTTGTTGGAAAGTCTTTGCGCTCATAAAATTTTCCCTCTTATGGTTGGACATGGCCAAAATGCGGATCGATAAATCAATTTTCTGGGGTACACTCGGTGGTCACCCTATTGTAGAAAAGGCGCTAGGTGGGTTTCTACCCCAACTGTTGTATAGTGGGTATCATGGATATATATTACACTAGACCGTTTGAGGAATTTCTACTCTCAAAATTCGTTGTTAACCGCAACACCCTCGTAAACATCAATCCTAGGATTCAATACTTTGAGGTACACGAAATTATTTTTGGAGATTCATCTCACCTGGAGTCGACCATTCTTTATAACCCATGATTGGCGTTCTTTTCATCCACACATAAATTTAAGAATATGGATGAATCCTAGATTTCCTCGCTCATTGTACAAGGAAGTTCACTCTTGTTGAAATATCACACCTTTCGTACGTCTTCCTATCGGAAATGTAATGAAAATTTTCTTTGAAGTCCATGATCCTCATTTTCTCCTTTGAGAGAATTGCCTTAAATACCTATGCCACCGATGTGACTATTCCATATATTTCTTCCTTCATTGTTGCAACTACATTTCATTCGTCCCAGTTCGTCCCCTTAGGGATCTCCTGTTTTTTTTGTTAAGAAGAAAGGTGGTTCGTTTCGATGGTGTATTGATTATCGCGAGTTGAACAAGCTTACAGTTAAGGACCGTTACCCTCTTCCGAGAATTGATGATCTGTTCGATCAGCTTCAAGGTTCATCTGTTTATTCTAAAATCTATCTTTGTTTCGGTTATCATCAAGTGTTAAAGAATCTGATATTCCAAAAACTGCTTTTTGCACCCGTTATGGTCACTACGAATTCCTTGTTATGCCGTTCGGATTGACAAACGCACATGCTGTGTTCATGGATCTCATGAACATCGTGTATAGGCCCTATCTGGATAAATTCGTTATTGTTTTCATCGACGACATCCTTATTTATTCTAAGAATGATGAAGAGCACGAAGAACATTTGAAGTTGGTGCTTGATTTATTGAGAGAAGAAGAGTTGTACGCCAAGTTCTCTGAGTGTGCTTTCTGATTAAGAGAATTTCAATTCCTTGGACATATTGTTAGTAAACAGGGAATACAAGTTGATCCTGCCAAGATTGAGGCGATTGAAAAGTGAGAAATTCCGAAAACTCCTACTCAGATTTGTCAGTTTCTAGGGTTGGCAGGTTACTATAGAAGGTTCATTCAAGATTTCTCTCGTATAGCAAAACCTCTGACTGCTTTAACGCACAAGGGGAAGAAGTATGAGTGGAAGGATGAACAAGAGACTGCTTTTCAGATTTTGAAGAAGAAGTTGATTACCGCTCCGATATTGTCACTACCTGAGGGTAATGATGATTTTGTTGTTTATTGTGATGCTTCGCGTCAAGGCTTTGGTTGTGTTTTGGTGCAACGAAAGAAAGTTATTGCGTACGCGTTACGTCAGTTGAAGATTCACGAGCAAAATTATACAACTCATGATTTAGAGTTGGGAGCTGTTGTGTTTGCGCTTAAGATTTGGAGACATTATCTTTATGGGGTCAAGAGTACAGTGTACACAGATCACAAAAGTCTTCAACATATCCTCGATCAGAAACAGTTGAATATGAGGCAACGGAGATGGATTGAGACGTTGAATGATTATGATTGTGAACTTTTATATCATTCGGGGAAGGCTAATGTTGTGGCCGATACGTTAAGTCGTAAAGAGAGGACTGAACCTCATAGGTTTAGGGCCTTAAATATGACCATTCGAACAAACCTCGCAAGGCAGATTCTTGAGGCACAACAAGAAGCCTTGAAGGAGGAGAATTTTGTAACGGGAAGGTCCGAGGCTTGAGTAAACAGTTAGAGGTACGAACCGATGGTACTCGGTATTTTACGGGACGCCTTTGGGTTCCGAAGTTTGGTGATCTGCGACAACTTGTTTTAGATGAGGCTCATAAGTCTAGGTACTCTATTCATTCCTGGTTCAGGAAAGATGTATCATGATCTTAAGGAGTTATATTGGCTGCCTCATTTGAAGGCTGATGTGGCTACGTATGTTGCTAAGTGTTTGACCTGTGCTAAGGTTAAAGCTGAACATCAGAACCGTCAGGACTTTTGGTGCAACCTGAAATTCCCGAGTGGAAGTGGGAAGGTATTACGATGGACTTTATTACGAAGTTACTGAGAGTTGTGGGTGGTTATGATACCATTTGGGTGATTGTTGATCGACTCACTAAGTCAACTCATTTCTTGCCAATTAAGGAAACAGATTCAATGAAGAAGCTTACTCGTTTGTATTAGAAGGAGATTGTTTCTAGACATGGTGTTCCTGTATCCATTATTTCAGACCGAGACAGTCGATTTATATCGAGGTTTTGGCGATCTTTACAAGAAGCTTTGGGAACTAAGTTAGATATGAGCACCGCTTATCATCCTCAGACGGATGGTCAGAGTGAAAGGATCATTCAAACGTTAGAAGATATGCTACGAGCGTGTGTCATTAATTTTGGTAATGGGTGGGATAAATATTTGCCGCTAGCTAAATTTTCTTATAACAACAGTTATCATGCAAGTATTAAAGCCGCACTGTTTGAAGCGCTATATGCTAGGAAGTGTAGGTCTCCTGTCTGTTGGAATGAGGTTGGGGATGCTCAACTCACAGGTCCTAAAATTATTCATGAGACTACCGAGAAGATCGTACAGATTAAGGAAAGATTGAGAACCGCCAGAAGTCGGTAAAAGAGTTATGCTGATAAAAGAAGGAACGATATTGAATTTCAGGTCGGTGATCGTGTTATGTTGAAAGTATCTCCTTGAAAAGGTGAGGTACGTTTTGGTAAAAGGGGAAAGTTGAATCCTCGTTTTGTTGGACCGTTTGAGATTATTGAGAGAGTTGGACCACTGGCTTATCGTTTGAAGCTGCCACAAGAACTCAGTGCTGTTCACGATATTTTTCATGTATCGAATTTAAAGAAGTGTTTGGCCAAGGCCGATAAGACTATTCCTCTGGAGGAACTTCATGTTGATAAGCAACTACATTTTATTAAGGAGCCTGTTGAAATTATGGACCGAGAGGTTAAGACTCTTAAACAGAGTAGAATTCCTATTGTCTGGGTTAGATGAAACGCCAGACGCGGTCCCGAGTTCACTTGAGAGCGTGAAGATCAGATGAAGCAGAGGTACCCGCATTTGTTCCCAGATGCTGAGTCAACCCCTGCACCTGCTTAAATTTCGGGACGAAATTTCCGTAACGGGAAGGTACTGTCACGACCCTACTTTTCCGTTATCTTTTACAGTTAATTATTTAACGACCGTTAACTTTTATTCGTGCCACGTCATTTCTATGACCTATATTATTATTTTTGTAATAATATATTAATTATTATGTGTTAAATGAATATTTGTATTCATATTTTAAATCGTACGTTTCTACGTGTCGAGGATTTCTATCCGGCGAATCTTTTCGGTTTTCAAACCAACGGTTGAGCTTTTGGGATTTTTAAATCCTAATTATTTTAAATATGATATTTTAGTGTTATATATTTATATATAGTGTTTATATATATTTTTCGTCGCGTATTTGTTATCTCTCCGAATTTTCAATCGCGTAGTAGCGTTTTCGCGTTTCGGGCTTCGTTCGGGCATTCGGGCCACAAGCTATTGAACATTTTACAAATTTGGGCCACAAAGGGGCCCACCCTTTCATTTTTGGCCGAAATACTTCCACCCTTACCCCATTTTCTTTTTTTCAAATTTTTATTTCATTTTATTTCTCATTTCTTTCTTAAACCTAAAACTAGCAAGTCTTTATTATTTTTCTCTCATCTTTTTTTGCTCTCTCCTCCTCTTTTCTCCCTTTTGGAGCCGTCAACCACCACCATAAACATCATCATCATCATCTTTTGATTTACACCTTGAAGATTTAGGCTTTTCACATAATCGGATTCTACTCTTCAAGCTCTACGCGATTACATCCTTTGTTCTTTGATTTGGGTATACCTATGAACCCTAATTTTTCAATTCTTATTCATTTCTACTGATTATGTATGTATTTGATGTTATTATGATAGTATAACACTTGTGCATTGTTGTATTGATGATTGTATGCGTAGAATTGCTCGATTATATATGTTTTCGGTTTGATTAATTTGGGACAACAGCATTTTCTTTCATTTCTGGTTATGTAACTGTTATAAAAGTAAAATTGAAGTATTTAGATGAGTTTATCTCATCAAGACATTAATTTTAGACTCCGGATTCATGTCATTTCGATTCCCGGAGCTTAAGATATGATTAAAATGGTGTTATGTGGAGATTAAACTATGAAAACGAATTGAACCAGGTTTGGTCCGACTTTTTGACCATTTTTAGAGTCCTTAGGATGTACTAGTGTGTTATGATTGATGATGGGATGAACTTTCATGTTCGGGTCATCGAAATCCGAGCCACGGATCACCCGTTATGACTAAAACACGTTTTTGAGCGGATTAAAGGTCCAAACTGATTAAGTGCTGTAAGTCACGACTTGGTGACTGTTATTGGGATGTTCTTGAGCACACTAATGTGTCGGGTGGGTTGCTTAGGCGAAGACATATATAAGGCTCGCCAAAAACTGATTCCCGGGGCTCAAGCTATGACCCGATGAACTTTTGATTAAAACTTATGGTTATTAAATAAAACTTATAACATAAATAATGATTTTCATTATTATTAAATTACTTATGATATAAAAAGTAATTATTATAATTTAAGACTTATGTTATATATTTATTATATCATTTAATTATTACTTATGATTTAATTAAACTTTTAATTAAACTTATGATTAATAATACTTTTATTATTAATGAAAAATACTTATGGTAAGTATTAAACTTATGTTATGAGATTATTATAACAAGACTTATAATAAGGATTAATTAATTATTTATTTATTATAAGGCTTAGTTATTATTTAATTATAATTTAATTATTAAATACTTATGATTTAATAATTATAATTAGAAACTTATGATATGATTAATAATTCATTATTAATTAATAATACTTATGACATGATTTAAAATCAATTATTAATTAATAATATTTATAATATGACTAATATTTAATTAATTAATTACATACTTATGTTATATTAAATATATCATTTAAACTTATGTTAACTTTAATAATTCATTTTAATTTAATTAAACTTATGTTATGACATAATTATACATATTTAACTTTAATTAACATTATAACTTATATTATTATTATAACTTATACTTTTAAAATTAATGTTGACTATGTTTGACTGAGGTTGACTTTTGAGTTGACTTTCGGTTGACTTTGACTTTTAGTTGACTTTTGTTGACTTTCTAAATAATAAAACTTTCCTAACTTAAAACTTTTTAAAAATAGAAACTTTCTTAATTTGGAAACTTTCCAAAAATAGGAACTTTCCTAAAATAGAAACTTTCCAAAAATAGAAACTTTCCAAAAATAGAAAATTTTCAAAAATGGAAACCTGCTAAAAATAGAAACTTTCTAAAAATAGAAAGTGTGTGTCCGTACGCTGTTCCGATCAAACCGATGGATGTTGAGTATTGTTCTATGTCTACTTGCAACATGTACAATAGCTATCATACTAAGACTTGACCTAAGTTAGTTATTTATATCGACCTGCTTTATTTATAGGTCGGCGTTGTGATCATTCCTGATCACTTTACTTCGATTGCTGTTCGCTTATTTGTATGGTTACTTCGTTTGCTATTAAGGTGAGTTATAGTCCCATTTTTCTATTTTAAATCTTTTGGGATGAGAATACACGCAATTTATTTTATATTTTTGGATACATGTGGAAGTTGGTTTAAATTGTGAGTTGAACAAAAATATTCCCTAGTCTGGTAACT
This sequence comes from Rutidosis leptorrhynchoides, assembly GCF_046630445.1. Taxonomy (NCBI): domain Eukaryota; kingdom Viridiplantae; phylum Streptophyta; class Magnoliopsida; order Asterales; family Asteraceae; genus Rutidosis; species Rutidosis leptorrhynchoides. The sequence continues at coordinate 483,433,244 of NC_092336.1, forward strand.
GTAATCACTGGTTTCTACTGGTGAACGCGAATCCTACGGATAGATCTATCGGGTTTGACAACCCCATTTCGAGCTAGTCGCGCTAGCAATTTATAATCGGAATGTTTAGTACTTCGTATTTTGTTGTAGATACACTTGTTCGGTGTATATTATTTATTGTGTTTGGCAAGGGTAAATAAATGGTTAAGTGGTTACCAGGTGGCTCACGGTAAATGGAATAATGTTTTTATATGTTTTCTATCATATAATTTTGTGGTCCGAAAAGGAGTTTTTATGTTTTCAAACATAAATTTTTATTGTTTAAATTAAATATTGTTTGCAATATTAAACCTATAATTCACTCAACATTTTTGTTGACAGTTACTCGCATGTTTTATTCTCAGGTTCATGATTGATTGCTTTCGCTGTGCTTAGAGAATCTGCATATTTATGATGGCAGCTTTTGTTAAACAATAACTTGCATTCTATTTTGATACATTTAATAGTGGGTGTTGTTGACTTTGTTTTGGTCAACTTTTGGTTAAGTAATAATGTATGGTTTTTCTAAACTTACATATTTTGGTAGATTTCCTTTATAGGAAATCATTTTTAAACAAAGAATGCAAGGTTATTTATTAAATTCATATAGAGTTATGATCAAGCTGTGAGACCAAGATAACGATGGTCGTCAAGTGTACTTTGACGGGTCGTTACAACTTACAACATGACCAAGAAATTGAACTTCCTTCAACCAAAATTCACACTTGGAGAATTTGGCATAGAGTCGTTCTTATCTTAAAAGTTCAAGCACAAGTCGGAGATGTCCCTCCTGTTCTTCTTCGCTCTTAGAATAGACCAAAATATCATCGATGAACACGATAACGAATTTGTCGAGGTATGGTTTGCACACGCGGTTCATGAGGTCCATGAACACTGCCGGTGCATTAGTGAGACCAAATGGCATTACAAGAAATTCATAACTACCATAACGAGTCCGAAAAGCGGTTTTGGAGACATCTTCCCCCTTAACCCTTAGTTGATGATAGCCCGAGCGGAGATCGATTTTTGAATATACACAAGACCCTTGTAGTTGATCAAAGAGGTCATCAATGCGCGGAAGAGGATACCGGTTCTTAACCATCAATTTATTTAGTTCACGATAATCGATGCACATTCGTAGGGATCCATCTTTCTTTTTAATAAACAAAATCGGAGCGCCCCATGGTGAATGGTGAAATGTCCCGTTCTTATTGATTAAAAACGTTCCATATTAATTGATTTCGTTGCGAGGTTTTGACCTCTATATGAGACGTTTTTCAAAGACTGCATTCATTTTAAAACAAACCATAACCTTTATTTCATCAGTAAAGGTTTAAAAAGCTTTATGTAGATTATCAAATAATGATAATCTAAAATATCCTGTTTACACACGACCATTACATAATGGTTTACAATACAAATATGTTACAACAAAATAAGTTTCTTGAATGCAGTTTTTACACAATATCATACAAGCATGGACTCCAAATCTCGTCCTTATTTAAGTATGCGACAGCGGAAGCTCTTAATAATCACCTGAGAATAAACATGCTTAAAACGTCAACAAAAATGTTGGTGAGTTATAGGTTTAACCTATATATATCAAATCATAATAATAGACCACAAGATTTCATATTTCAATACACATCCCAAACATAGAGATAAAAATCATTCATATGGTGAACACCTGGTAACCGACATTAACAAGATGCATATATTAGAATATCCCCATAATTCCGGGACACCCTTCGGATATGATGTAAATTTCGAAGTACTAAAGCATCCGGTACTTTGGATGGGGTTTGTTAGGCCCAATAGATCTATCTTTAGGATTTGCGTCAATTAGGGTGTCTGTTCCCTAATTCTTAGATTACCATACTTAATAAAAAGGGGCATATTCGATTTCGATAATTCAACCATAGAATGTAGTTTTACGTACTTGTGTCTATTTTGTAAATCATTTACAAAACCTGCATGTATTCTCATCCCAAAAATATTAGATTTTAAAAGTGGGACTATAACTCACTTTCACAGATTTTTACTTCGTCGGGAAGTAAGACTTGGCCACTGGTTGATTCACGAACCTATAACAATATATACATATATATCAAAGTATGTTCAAAATATATTTACAACACTTTTAATATATTTTGATGTTTTAAGTTTATTAAGTCAGCTGTCCTCGTTAGTAACCTACAACTAGTTGTCCACAGTTAGATGTACAGAAATAAATCGATAAATATTATCTTGCATCAATCCACGACCCAGTGTATACGTATCTCAGTATTGATCACAACTCAAACTATATATATTTTGGAATCAACCTCAACCCTGTATAGCTAACTCCAACATTCACATATAGAGTGTCTATGGTTGTTCCGAAATATATATAGATGTGTCGACATGATAGGTCGAAACATTGTATACGTGTCTATGGTATCTCAAGATTACATAATATACAATACAAGTTGATTAAGTTATGGTTGGAATAGATTTGTTACCAATTTTCACGTAACTAAAATGAGAAAAATTATCCAATCTTATTTTACCCATAACTTCTTCATTTTAAATCCGTTTTGAGTGAATCAAATTGCTATGGTTTCATATTGAACTCTATTTTATGAATCTAAACAGAAAATTATAGGTTTATAGTCGGAAAAATAAGTTACAAGTCGTTTTTGTAAAGGTAGTCATTTCAGTCGAAAGAACGACGTCTAGATGACCACTTTAGAAAACATACTTCCACTTTGAGTTTAACCATATTTTTTGGATATAGTTTCATGTTCATAATAAAAATCATTTTCTCCGAATAAAAACTTTTAAATCAAAGTTTATCATAGTTTTTAATTAACTAACCCAAAACAGCCCGCGGTGTTACTAAGCATAGCGTAAATCCGGTTTTACGGTGTTTTTCGTGTTTCCAGGTTTTAAATCATTAAGTTAGCATATCATATAGATATATAACATGTGTGTAGTTAATTTTAAAAGTCAAGTTAGAAGGATTAACTTTTGTTTGCGAACAAGCTTAGAATTAATTAAACTATGTTCTAATGATTACGAGTTTAAACCTTCGAATAAGATAGTTTTATATATATGAATTGAATGATGTTATGAACATCATTACTACCTCAAGTTTAGTAGCTAAACCTACTGGAAAAGAGAAAAATGGATCTAGCTTCAACGGATCCTTGGATGGCTCGAAGTTCTTGAAGCAGAATCATGACACGAAAACAAGTTCAAGTAAGATCATCACTTGAAATAAGATTGTTATAGTTATAGAAATTGAACCAAAGTTTGAATATGATTATTACCTTGTATTAGAATGATAACCTACTGTAAGAAACAAAGATTTCTTGAGGTTGGATGATCACCTTACAAGATTGGAAGTGAGCTAGCAAATTTGAAAGTATTCTTGATTTTATGTAACTAGAACTTGTAGAATATATGAAGAACACTTAGAACTTGAAGATAGAACTTGAGAGAGATCAATTAGATGAAGAAAATTGAAGAATTAAAGTGTTTGTAGGTGTTTTTGGTCGTTGGTGTATGGATTGGATATAAAGGATATGTAATTTTGTTTTCATGTAAATAAGTCATGAATGATTACTCATATTTTTGTAATTTTATGAGATATTTCATGCTAGTTGCCAAATGATGGTTCCTAAATGTGTTAGGTGACTCACATGGGCTGCTAAGAGCTGATCATTGGAGTGTATATACCAATAGTACATACATCTAAAAGCTGTGTATTGTACGAGTACGAATACGGGTGCATACGAGTAGAATTGTTGATGAAACTGAACGAGGATGTAATTGTAAGCATTTTTGTTAAGTAGAAGTATTTTGATAAGTGTATTGAAGTCTTTCAAAAGTGTATAAATACATATTAAAACACTACATGTATATACATTTTAACTGAGTCGTTAAGTCATCGTTAGTCGTTACATGTAAGTGTTGTTTTGAAACCTTTAGGTTAACGATCTTGTTAAATGTTGTTAACCCAATATTTATAATATCAAATTAGATTTTAAATTATTATATTATCATGATATTATCATTTATGAATATCTCTTAATATGATATATATACATTAAATGTCTTTACAACGATAATCGTTACATATATGTCTCGTTTAAAAATCATTAAGTTAGTAGTCCTGTTTTTACATATGTAGTTCATTGTTAATATATTTAATGATATGTTTACTTATCATAGTATCATGTTAACTATATATATATCCATATATATGTCATCATATAGTTTTTACAAGTTTTAACGTTCGTGAATCACCGGTCAACTTGGGTGGTCAATTGTCTATATGAAACATATTTCAATTAATCAAGTCTTAACAAGTTTGATTTCTTAACATGTTGGAAACATTTAATCATGTAAATATCAATCTCAATTAATATATATAAACATGGAAAAGTTCGGGTCACTACAGTACCTACCCGTTAAATAAATTTCGTCCCGAAATTTTAAGCTGTTGAAGGTGTTGACGAATCTTCTGGAAATAGATGTGGGTATTTCTTCTTCATCTGATCTTCATGCTCCCAGGTGAACTCGGGTCCTCTACGAGCATTCCATCGAACCTTAACAATTGGTATCTTGTTTTGCTTAATTCTTTTAACCTCACGATCCATTATTTCGACGGGTTCTTCGATGAATTGAAGTTTTTCGTTGATTTGGATTTCATCTAACGGAATAGTGAGATCTTCTTTAGCAAAACATTTCTTCAAATTCGAGACGTGGAAAGTGTTATGTACAGCCACGAGTTGTTGAGGTAACTCAAGTCGGTAAGCTACTGGTCCGATACGATCAATAATCTTGAATGGTCCAATATACCTTGGATTTAATTTCCCTCGTTTACCAAATCGAACAACGCCTTTCCAAGGTGCAACTTTAAGCATGACCATCTCTCTAATTTCAAATTCTATATCTTTTCTTTTAATGTCAGCGTAGCTCTTTTGTCGACTTTGGGCGGTTTTCAACCGTTGTTGAATTTGGATGATTTTCTCGGTAGTTTCTTGTATAATCTCCAGACCCGTAATCTGTCTATCCCCCACTTCACTCCAACAAATCGGAGACCTGCACTTTCTACCATAAAGTGCTTTAAACGGCGCCATCTCAATGCTTGAATGGTAGCTGTTGTTGTAGGAAAATTCTGCTAACGGTAGATGTCGATCCCAACTGTTTCTGAAATCAATAACACATGCTCGTAGCATGTCTTCAAGCGTTTGTATCGTCCTTTCACTCTGCCCATCAGTTTGTGGATGATAGGCAGTACTCATGTCTAGACGAGTTCCTAATGCTTGCTGTAATGTCTGCCAGAATCTTGAAATAAATCTACCATCCCTATCAGAGATAATAGAGATTGGTATTCCATGTCTGGAGACGACTTCCTTCAAATACAGTCGTGCTAACTTCTCCATCTTGTCATCTTCTCTTATTGGCAGGAAGTGTGCTGATTTGGTAAGACGATCAACTATTACCCAAATAGTATCAAAACCACTTTCAGTCCTTGGCAATTTAGTGATGAAATCCATGGTAATGTTTTCCCATTTCCATTCCGGGATTTCGGGTTGTTGAAGTAGACCTGAAGGTTTCTGATGCTCAGCTTTGACCTTAGAACACGTCAAACATTCTCCTACGTATTTAGCAACATCGGCTTTCATACCCGGCCACCAAAAATGTTTCTTGAGATCCTTGTACATCTTCCCCGTTCCAGGATGTATTGAGTATATGGTTTTATGAGCTTCTCTAAGTACCATTTCTCTCATATCTCCAAATTTTGGTACCCAAATCCTTTCAGCCCTATACCGGGTTCCGTCTTCCCGAATATTAATATGTTTCTCAGATCCTTTGGGTATTTCATCATTTAAATTTCCCTCTTTTAAAACTCCTTGTTGCGCCTCCTTTATTTGAGTAGTAAGGTTATTATGAATCATTATATTCATAGATTTTACTCGAATGGGTTCTCTGTCCTTCCTGCTCAAAGCATCGGCTACCATATTTGCCTTCCCCCGGTGGTAACGAATCTCAAAGTCGTAATCATTCAATAATTCAATCCACCTACGCTGCCTCATATTCAGTTGTTTCTGATTAAATATGTGTTGAAGACTTTTATGGTCGGTATATATAATACTTTTGATCCCATATAAGTAGTGCCTCCAAGTCTTTAATGCAAAAACAACCGCGCCTAATTCCAAATCATGCGTCGTATAATTTTGTTCGTGAATATTCAATTGTCTAGACGCATAAGCAATCACCTTCGTTCGTTGCATTAATACACAACCGAGACCTTGCTTTGATGCGTCACAATAAATCACAAAATCATCATTCCCTTCAGGCAATGACAATATAGGTGCCGTAGTTAGCTTTTTCTTCAATAACTGAAACGCTTTCTCTTGTTCATCATTCCATTCAAATTTCTTCCCTTTATGCGTTAATGCAGTCAAGGGTTTTGCTATTCTGGAAAAGTCTTGGATGAACCTTCTGTAGTAACCAGCTAGTCCTAAAAACTGGCGTATGTGTTTCGGAGTTTTTGGGGTTTCCCACTTTTCAACAGTTTCTATCTTTGCCGGATCCACCTTAATACCTTCTTTGTTCACTATGTGACCGAGGAATTGAACTTCTTCCAACCAAAATGCACACTTTGAAAACTTAGCGTACAATTCTTCCTTCCTCAATACTTCTAACACCTTTCTCAAATGTTCACCGTGTTCTTGGTCATTCTTTGAGTAAATAAGTATGTCATCAATGAAAACAATGACAAACTTGTCAAGGTATGGTCCACACACTCGGTTCATAAGGTCCATGAACATAGCTGGTGCATTAGTTAAACCAAACGGCATAACCATAAACTCGTAATGACCGTAACGTGTTCTGAAAGCAGTCTTTGGAATATCATCTTCTTTCACCCGCATTTGATGATACCCGGAACGTAAGTCAATCTTTGAATAAACAGACGAGCCTTGTAGTTGATCAAATAAGTCGTCGATTCTCGGTAGTGGGTAGCGGTTCTTGATGGTAAGTTTGTTCAACTCTCGGTAGTCGATACACAACCTGAATGTACCATCTTTCTTCTTGACAAACAAAACAGGAGCTCCCCTCGGTGATGTGCTTGGTCGAATGAAACCACGCTCTAAAAGTTCTTGTAATTGGCTTTGCAGTTCTTTCATCTCGCTGGGTGCGAGTCTGTAAGGAGCACGAGCTATTGGTGCAGCTCCTGGTACAAGATCTATTTGAAATTCAACGGATCGATGTGGGGGTAATCCTGGTAATTCTTTCGGAAATACATCGGGAAATTCTTTTGCAATGGGAACATCATTGATGATCTTTTCTTCAGTTTGTACTTTCTCGACGTGTGCTAGAACAGCATAGCAACCTTTTCTTATTAGTTTTTGTGCCTTCACTAAGATGTATCTTCGTGTTGCCCTTTTCTCCGTACACCATTAAGGGTTTTCCTTTTTCTTGTATAATGCGAATTGCATTTTTGTAACAAACGATCTCTGCTTTCACTTCTTTCAACCAGTCCATACCAATTATCACATCAAAACTCCCTAACTCTACTGGTATCAAATCAATCTTAAATGTTTCGCTAACCAGTTTAATTTCTCGATTTCGACATATATTATCTGCTGAAATTAATTTACCATTTGCTAATTCGAGTAAAAATTTACTATCCAAAGGCGTCAATGGACAACTTAATTTAGCACAAAAATCTCTACTCATATAGCTTCTATCCGCACCCGAATCAAAGAAAACGTAAGCAGATTTATTGTCAATAAGAAACGTACCCGTAACAAGCTCCGGGTCTTCCTGTGCCTCTGCCGCATTAATATTGAAAACTCTTCCGCGGCCTTGTCCATTCGTATTCTCCTGGTTCGGCAATTTCTAATAATGTGGCCCGGTTTTCCACATTTATAACAAACTACATTGGCATAACTTGCTCCGACACTACTTGCTCCGCCATTACTTGTTTCGACACCATTTGTTCCTTTCGTTCTATTAACCCCTGGTCCGTAGACCTCACACTTCGCCGCGCTATGACCATTTCTTTTACACTTGTTGCAAAATTTGGTGCAAAACCCCGAGTGATACTTTTCACACCTTTGGCATAGCTGCTTCTGATTGTTGTTGTTGTTGTTGTTGTTATTGTTGTTGTGGTTATTATTGTTGTTGGGATGATTGTTGTAGTTGTTGTTGTTGTTGTTGTTGTTGTTGGGCCGTTTGTTGTAGTTGCGATTGATGTTGCGATTGTTGGGATAATTGTTGCGATTATTGTTGTAATTGCTGTTGTTGTTGTATTGGTGATTCTTATCACCGTTTTCCTCCCACTTTCTTTTGACTTGCTTCACATTGGCCTCTTCAGCAGTCTGTTCTTTAATTCTTTCTTCAATCTGGTTCACTAGTTTGTGAGCCATTCTACATGCCTGTTGTATGGAGGCGGGCTCGTGTGAACTTATATCTTCTTGGATTCTTTCCGGTAATCCTTTCACAAACGCGTCGATCTTCTCTTCCTCATCTTCGAATGCTCCCGGACACAATAGGCACAATTCTGTGAATCGTCTTTCGTACGTGGTAATATCAAATCCTTGGGTTCGTAACCCTCTAAGTTCTGTCTTGAGCTTATTGACCTCGGTTCTGGGATGGTACTTCTCGTTCATTAAGTGCTTGAATGCTGACCACGGTAGTGCGTACGCATCGTCTTGTCCCACTTGCTCTAGATAGGTATTCCACCATGTTAACGCAGAACCTGTGAAGGTATGCGTAGCGTACTTCACTTTGTCCTCTTCAGTACACTTACTTATGGCAAACACCGATTCGACCTTCTCGGTCCACCGTTTCAATCCGATCGGTCCTTCGGTTCCATCAAATTCCAAAGGTTTGCAGGCAGTGAATTCTTTGTAGGTGCATCCTACACGATTTTCTGTACTGCTAGATCCAAGGTTATTGTTGGTATGTAGCGCAGCCTGTACTGCGGCTATGTTTGAAGCTAGAAAAGTACGGAATTCCTCTTCATTCATATTCACGGTGTGTCGAGTAGTCGGTGCCATTTCCTTCAAAATAGTCAAATGGAACAAGTTAATCATACAGAATATTAAGAGTAGTTAATAGTATTTCGTAGCATAATATGAACTCATTTATAAAAGCTTTTTCTTCATATTAGCGTTTTATAAGTTTAAATTCGGGTAGTACCTACCCGTTAAGTTCATACTTAGTAGCTAATATACAATTCAACTACTACAATTCTATATGAAAAACTGATTATAATAATATTTCGCGTTCAAAGTTTTACACAATATTTTACAAACTTACAATACCACTTATTTTACATATAGCATGAAATATAGCACACAATAAATTTGATACAAGATGGTTGTGAAGATAATTCTAGCTAGTACACAAGTCGTTCTGCAAAGGCAATAAAGACACGTAATTCATACGTCCAGAAACAAGTCATGCATTCTGGTTTTACTAGAATTACTTCCCATCCTTGGTCTTGTGGAACATAACTGTTATGGCCGTTGATAAGACATCGTGTTGTAACGTCGTCAAAGGGACGAGGGTTATGTAATGTCCAACAGTCCCGTAACAATCTAAAAACCTCATTTCTTACCCCAATTACCGACTCCGTCACTTGTGGGAACGTTTTGTTTAATAGTTGTAGCCCAATGTTCTTGTTCTCACTTTGGTGAGAAGCGAACATTACTAATCCGTAAGCATAACATGCTTCTTTATGTTGCATGTTAGCCGCTTTTTCTAAATCACGAAGTCCAATATTCGGATATATTGAGTCAAAATAATTTCTTAACTGATGTCAAAGCAGAGGGGTATAAAATACTATTAAATTTTAGCAGAAAATACTATTAAATACGATACAATTTTACACAAGATATTTATTTATTTATAGAATGGATATACTTAAACCTTGCTACAACACTTATAGGCAGTGTACCTAATCGTACAGTAGTGTAGTTTTTAGTAAGTCCGGTTCGTTCCACAGGGAAATCTTTAAACAAAGCTCAACGCTATATTAGTTTATTTTTATAAAAATACAAATATATATATAGGTAATATTATTATTATAAAGGGGGGTTTTTACCGTTTAATGACCGGTTTGTCGATTTTAAAACTTTAGTCGCAGTTAAAACCTAATGTAAAATATAAAATAAATACAAGACTTTAAATTAAAGCGTAAAGTAAATAACGATAATGAAATTGCGAATAATAAAAATGCGATAAAATTAAATTGCGATAATTAAAAGTACGATAATTAAAAGTGCGATTAAATAAAATAACAATAAATAAAAGTGCGATAATTAGAAGTGCAATTAAATATAAAATAAAGGAAATTAAATATGAAATAAAAGAATTATGCTTATTTAAACTTCCGTAATCATGATGTTTGACGTGTTGATTTTAGTTTTATGCCCATGGGTTAATTGTCCTTTGTCCTGGATTATTCAATATGTCCGTCTGGTTTTTGTCCATAACAGTCCATCAGTCATAAATATAAATTGCAAGTGTCCTTGTCAAATTATTATTATACCCGAAGATAAATATTCCAACTAATTGGGGATTCGAATTGTAACAAGGTTTTAATACTTTGTTTAATGAATACACCAGGTTATCGACTGCGTGTAAACCAAGGTTTTACTACTTTGTTAACAATTACACCAATTACCCTTGAATGTAATTTCACCCCTGTTTTAATTATTCTAGTGGCTATTAATCCATTCCCGTGTCCGGTTAAATGAACGATTATTCGTACATATAAATACCCCGCCCATCGTGTCCGATTGAGTGTATATGGTAATTTATAGGGACGCCCAATTGTAAATCTTTATATTAACATTAACAAACTTTCATTTAGTTAAACAAATATAAAGCCCATTAATAGCCCATAGCCTAGTTTCCACAAGTGTCGTTCTTTTATCCAAACCCCAATTATGGTACAAAGCCCAATTACCCAATTTTAGTAATTAGCCCAACATCATGATTACTTCGTTTTAAATAAGCATAATAATAACTTAGCTACGAGACATTAATGTAAAAAGGTTGAACATAACTTACAATGATTAAAAATAGCGTAGCGTTACACGGACAGAATTTCGACTTACACCCTTATAACATTTGCTAACATACCCTTATTATTAGAATTATAATTAAAATTAAAATATAAATAAATATAAATATATTTACGTTGAAGAGGAAGAGAAAAAGGATGTTCATAACTCGGCACAAAACTGGCTTTATATAGGACCTGACCAGCAATCTCACACCATGCGACTCGCATGGTTTTGTGCCTCTGGCCATGCGAGTCGCATGGCCACCCTGGATTCAGCCAACTGCTTTTGTTTTCTTCTTTGTCGACGTAATATAATAATAATAATATATATAATATATAATTATATATAATTATATATATATTATATTATATTCTTGTGCATAGTAGACTAGATATTTTTGGTCCGTTGCGTCGGGCGTTTCTTCTTGGCTCAGGTCCCGGTTCCGGATTTTCGGACGTCCTCGCGTATTATTTTAAATCGCGTACTTTGTGTTCCGCAACTTGTACTCTTGTCATTTTGAGACGTTCCTCATCAATATTTTGAACCTTTTTAGTTGTATCTTGTACTTTTTAGCTCTTTGGACCTTTTTGTCTTCAATTTGTCGAATCTGTCTTTTGTCTTCACCTTTTATTATTTAAACGAATATCACTTGTAAATAGAACAATTGCAACTAAAAGCTTGTCTTTCTTGAGGAATAATGCTATGAAATATATGTTCGTTTTTAGCATTATCAAATATTCCCACACTTGAGCGTTGCTTGTCCTCAAGCAATATTGTCTTGAAATACTAGAATCACTTCTTTATTCTTCACACTTTGTACATCAGTGATTTCTATACGGCGGTATAAACAATGGTAGTAACGATATGGTTTACAGTCCCACATGACTATAAAAATTTAGATCCATTAAGGAAATTGGATTTTTATGAAAACATTTGATCTTTCGAAATCTGGTTTTTACCCTAGATAAGTTTTCCGGAATAACCCTTTACCGGTGTTTGCAAAATATTTTTGTGGGTTTGGTGGGTTTCAGATTTGAAAATTTTAGCTCAAAACTTGCGGTTTTGTGTCACCCACTTGCTAACCTTGTATTAGGAAAGCAACACGTCCAGTTTACTTGTCCCGTATATTACCTTTCGGCAAACTACCGTCCGGTTGTAAAGGAAAGCGTTGAACAAGCAACTGTTAAGGCAATGTCCCGTGACATGCTTTTGATTATGGTCTATAACGTGTCGGACGCAATTACTATCCTTGGTAGGAGCAATAGTAAAGCTCACCCTTATAATTTGTCGGTTTGGCACAAAGTCCTGTCTTTGACCATGTTATGCAACCACCGTTCTTACGGTTGACACCCGATTTAGTTCAGGTGACCTAATGAATTCCAGGTGAATTCCTAGGATTTTACGTTCAATGGTAATGAACGTATTGAAAATAGGGTTTTTAGAAAACAAATCGGTTTGTATTTTTGATCAAAATATTTTCTCGTTCAAGCTCGAGTTTAGATATCATTGAATTCCATGAGTTTGAATTCTCAATCTTTAAGGTCAATCTCTAGGATTGAGTAATATCAGTCTTAAAAGCTGATTTTTAATCTTTAAGGAGATTATCCTTTCTGGGGATCTGATTCATTAGTCTTATCCAGCTAATTTGCATGGTGCCCCCCATTATACGAGATAAATCCTTCTCATGGTTAGGATAAATCTGACCACTTGGCGACCCTGTTTTATGCTGAGGTCCGTGGATTTCCTGCTGATTTTAGTGATAACTTTTCTAGATTTTTCGTCAACCTACAGCTGGTCTGGACGACAACTTCATGACCTAAATCAAGAAGCGCGTGTCTTTTTCGGAAGACTTTACTTCCTTTTAATGATGGAATTGATTCATCGTGTAGATCCATCTCTTCTTTTCTTTCATCGGGTAAAACAGTTTAGTTTAGTTCAAAGCAAAAGTATTTTCAGTTATTTGTTACAAATATATGTGACATATGTTTAAAATAACTTGGTAAATTTTCCCACACTTGGCTTTTTATTTTTCTTTTTATCGTCCTCTATTCCATTTTAAATGAATTTTAACATTTTAGTTTGTTTCTCAATTTATGTCCTTTCCGAGGTAACAATAATTTCGGTGTTAAAACCTAGTTTTATCGTTCATAAATATGTATAAACATGATTTTGAATTCATTTAATTGAAAATTTTGAAAAATTTTACTAGAATTGGGTAGTCAGTATATAAGACTAGGGCTGTTCTTTTTTATCAGAGAGCACTAGATTCTAATACAACTACTGCTTTACTAGTATTTTTAATGGTAACCAAGTGTTTAATATAAAAAATTTTAAAATCCGAAAGAATTTAACCCCTTCCCACACTTAAGATCTTGCAATGCCCTCATTTGCAAGAAATCGGTAACAATTTAAATTATTGAGGGTGATTTGTGTGAAAATGATTAAATTTTTACCAAAGTTTCCAAATATATTGGCGTTTGTTTGCTGAATGATAAATGGTGCACGTCATTTGTTCATTCCGTCTTGTTGTTATTTCACATATATTTTGCATCATTGTCGTCAAAATTACTTGCTTTTGCTGAACTTAATGCCAGTCTTTGAAAATGCGTTGTTTTAACCCTGTTTTGTGCATAAAAGAGAATACATACAATACAAATATAATCATACATGCAATTTGAAATGGAACTTTGGCATCCCACTTTCAAACTATAAGAAAAATATTAGTACACAATAATAATAAAATATCAAACATTACATAAACATAATAAAATGTTAAGTGTTTAAAATAAAAATAGAAATTACCACTTATCTCTACTGATCAGGAGGTGGGTTAGGAGGAAAATTAGGATATGGATCCCAATTCATGTTCGCGTCCGGGTTCCATGGCTGATTATAGGTGTACTGGTATGCTGCGTCATAATCATATGAATCATAGGGTGGTCTCATCTCTGGCTGATGTGCGAGATAGTATGCGGGTAGGGTCGGATAATACATCTCGCCAGGCTGCAACTGGCTTATAATTTGGCGCTGATGATAATCCCATCGGCCATGCTCTCGTTGCCGGGAATGCTCGTAGTCATTCCGGCGTTGCCATGCCTCATACTGCATATGCCTATCATAGTTCGTCATGTATTCATCCTCCATACGAACGCCTAAATCAAGAGCAGTCTCCCGAACAACTCCTATAATGTTGTTCGCCTCCTCCATCTCGTCATCCGAACCTCTCTCTACCTGTCGCTGAGGTCCCTCGTATCGATGTACCCGACCACGTCTCATCAATAATACCCTTGCACCGTGATAAAGGTTTGAACTTATAGTTTCACCTCCATCCTCTATTTCGTTCATTGGACCCCCTTGGTGCTTATCTACACCTAAATACTCTCCAATGAGAGTAATGAAAATACCACCACCTATAATACTCCCCGATTTCATCCCCGAAACTACATTAGCGAGATAATAACCAACACAATAGGGAATGTTAACGAAACTCCTCGGGTCTCTAATACACTTGAGGTAGAACAAATCGTTTACGGTCAATTTCTCCTTATTCCTACCCCTTTGTGTAATTGTGTTTGCTAAGAATCTATGAATCACCCGGAGTTCAGCTCTGTCTATATCTAAGTATGTATGATTTCCACTGGCGTGAAATTCATTAAAGTGGGACATACGCCTCCAGACAGCGTTAACATCAAATTCCCTATCTACCCTTTCTCCTTGGGCAATCAGGCTATTACAGTCGGGGCTCAAAAGTTCAGCAGGGGTGTAAATCTGTAAGGCCCTGGCTAAATCTATCATGGACATTCTGTACATGCGTCCACCTAACAGAAATCTAATAAAGCTTCTATCATCTATCCTCCTAACATTACTGTTTAACTTAATAGTACTAAGTAATTCTATACACCATTCCCTATATATGGTTCTACGAATGGAAAATAGACGCATCCAATCGTTAAACTGAGAATTACCATACCTTTGCACCAATAATCCCCGAATCGGTTCGGCAAGGTCAACTGTTTCCAAAGGTACCCAGTCAATTGCCCTTGGCATTTCAACAACCTTAAAGTAGAGAATGTGCATGTTCTTTTGATAATCTGGATACTCTATCCAACATCGATCAAATCTTAGATTTGGGTGTAACTGATCTTCATTAATGTCTAAGCTCAGAATCCTTTGATGTGGAGCGAATTGACGAAACTGATTCATGAATAACTGATCTTGATCGTGATATGGAATATGTTGCTCCTCCTGTTCTTCTTCTTCTTGTTGCATATGCTGTTCTTGTTCATGAAACATTTCCGGTTCGGGCTCTGGTTGCCTGGATGATGATGCTCCTGAACCTCCAGTATCGGCTTTCTGCAAAACACATTAAACACAAAATTTGTGCATCCAAATATGCATTAGTGTTAGCAAAATAATAACTTGAAACAATTATGATGACATGTTCAATTCATAACACATTTTATACACATTTTCTTAACAATAACAATTCTACACTTTTACATACGAAAATGTGTACAATGTTTTATCACATTTAAACTCTTAAACATGTCAACAATAATTATTATAACAATTAAACACTTGTTACATGGCATTCAAATCAAACTAGTGCTCATTTTCATATTTTTGTCAAGTCTACACTTTGTCAAATAAGCATATACGAAAAATGTACATCAAGTTCATAAGCATTTATCTCAAATAACATGCCAAAATAATCACTTCTAGCAATGAGACAAGTTTCAAATTGCCTTTATATCAAATTATCCAAGTTCATGAATTTTTAGACTTAAAAAGTCTACTTTAATTCTCAAAAACATGTTTAGGCTCAAAGTTTGGATCAATTAACTACCTAAACATGTTACACTACTTAATTTAGCAACAATTCATGACAAAAATCGGCCATAACCTGTTTATATCAAAAAGCCCCAAATTGCTCAAGAACACAAACCCTAGATTCTTAAAAATTTGAAGTTTTTAGCTTCAAATCATGTTAAATAGCTTCTATCTAGGATATACATGCATAATATAACAACAATTTAGCTCTAATTACACCTAAATTTAACAAAATCAAAATATAAATTTTCTAGCTCAAGAACACAAAAATTCGAATTTAAAGAGATTAGGGGTGAAATCTTTACCTTTCTCCTGAAGGGGTTGAGACTACTGAATCTAGGCATGATTATTGTGAAGTTTTGCAAGAAATTTGGTAAAAAATGGCGGATTTTTGAGAGGATTTGGGAGAGTTTTCGTGTATATGTGTGTGTTTGTGAAAGAAAGAGCAGCTCGCTGAGCTTTTGATCCTGTCCAGTTTTTAACAGCCATGCGAGTCGCATGGCTTAAGCCTTTCCCCCATGCGACTCGCATGGGGGTCAATTCCAGGTTTTTTTTTTTTTTTTTTTTTTTTTTTTTTTTTTTTTTATTAAAACCTTAAACTTTTTAAAACATAAATTAAATAAAATTTTAAAAATTTGTTTCTTTTTAAGACGAGGTCGTTTCGGGACGATGCCCTAGTCCGTCCCTCGACAAAATTTTAAAATTGTCATTTTCAAGCGATTATTTTAAAAGCTTAGATTTTTGGATTTTTTAATTTTTTTTTTTTTTTTTTTTTTTTTTTTTGCATACTTTAAATCAAAAAGATTAAAAATAATGATAATAAAAGTTCTCGTCCCTCCCTCGGGTAAAGCAATTTCGGTTCAAAGACCTAGTCTTCAACTTACGAAGAATTTTAAAAATCATATTCTTAACTTAATGAGATAAAGTAAATTTTTGTTTTTAAATTCACACAACTTAAATATAAAATTAAAAATTAATATTAAAAATTCACACCAAACTTAAAATTTGAAATGCATAAAATTAAAATTTCATATTTTAAAAATTAAAAATTCAAACCAAACTTAATTTAAAAATTCATATTATAAATTCACACCAAACTTATATTAATTTTTCAAATATTTACAATTTTAAAAATATTGTTTTTACAAAGTTTACAATATTAATTTAAGATTTAAATATTAATTTTAAAAACATGGTAAAAATAAATTTAAAAATCTTTTTGTATTTTTATCCCACTTTAATCAATCAAATATTATCAAAAATATGCGCCCCTCTTTTCGGTAAAGTAATTTCGGTTCCAAGACCTAATTTAACTCATGACGAATTTTTGAAATATTTTGGGTTGATTGATTAAAGATATTTATACCTTAAGAATAAACGTTAAATTTCGCAGTGATGTAGTAAATTTTTGAACAATATTAATAATTTCGGTCGCCAAACCTAATTTTATTTAATACCAATTTAATACTTTTTAGCGAACAAATTAGCGTTTATTATCAAAAGGTTAAAAATAAAAATAAAAACTGTACAGACATACCTGTGAAATAGATTTCTTAGTTATATGATCTATTATATTCATAAGATAGTCGGTTTAATTGGTCTTCCATGGCTGCATAGGCGTAACCTCGAGCATTCATTGTCTTTTCTTCTAAACATATGAACGGTCCGTCTCTGCATAAAGTAACAAATTCGGTATTTGAATAGGTTTGATTATTTGAACATTTACCTCCATGTGACCATTTTCCGCATTTGTGACATTTTTCTAGGTGTCGTGCTCTTCTTTTCGCTGCGGATTTTGATTTTCCTTTACCAAATTGTAACTTATTATCTTCGCATCTGGATCCTTTTCTAACTCCGTCCATTCTTTCTCTGATTACTGATACTATTTCACTCGGGAGTATGTCATTATTTCGTTTAGTGATCAAAGCGTGTAGCATTAGACCATGGTTTAGTTCACAGGCAGTCTTCATTTCGTAAAAACCTAAAAAAAATAAAAATTCAGAATGGGGGGAGAAGACTAGTTCTTTAGGGTCTGCTAGGGAAAGACCATACGTTTTCCATTTTCGAGAACTACACGAAAACAGACAATCTAACTCTAACAGAAATACATATTATCCTTTAAAGACTTGATTCTCCCCACACTTAGTTAGCTGTGGTGTCGAAATTGTGATTAACTTCGTTGTCGACTTCCATCGGACCCTGTATGTAATGTTTAACTCTGTGACCATTAACTTTAAATTCAATCCCATTTGAATTTATTAATTCTATCGTTCCGTATGGGAAAACTCTTTTGACTATGAATGGTCCAGACCATCTTGATTTCAATTTTCCAGGAAATAGCTTGAATCGTGAATTGAAAAGAAGAACTCTGTCTCCTTCTTTAAATTCTTTTGAACTTCTGATTCTTTTATCATGCCATTTCTTCGTTCTTTCTTTATAGATTAACGAATTTTCGTATGCTTCATGTCTTAATTCTTCTAATTCGTTTAGTTGACTTAATCGTAGACGTCCGGCTTCTTGTAAATCAAGATTACATGTCTTCAAAGCCCAAAATGCTTTGTGTTCAATTTCTACTGGAAGATGACACGCTTTTCCATAAACAAGTCTAAAAGGTGTGGTTCCAATTGGAGTTTTGTAGGCTGTTCTAAAAGCCCAGAGTGCATCCTCCAATTTAATGGACCATTCCTTCGGATTTGATCCTACGGTTTTCTCTAGAATACGTTTTAAAGCTCGGTTGGTATTTTCAACTTGTCCACTCGTTTGTGGATGATATGCGGTGGAGATTTTATGAGTTACTCCATATCTTTTAAGAACTTTCTCAAGTTGATTATTACAGAAATGAGTACCCCGATCACTTATTAAAGCTTTCGGTGTTCCAAACCTTGCAAAAAGACGTTTCAAAAAGTTGACTACAACTCGTGCATCGTTAGTTGGGAGAGCTTGTGCTTCCGCCCATTTAGATACATAATCAATGGCTACGAGTATATATAGATTATTATGAGATTTTGGAAATGGACCCATAAAGTCAATACCCCAAATGTCAAATACTTCACATACTTGGATGACATTTTGTGGCATTTCATCACGTTGACTTATTTTTCCGGCCCTTTGACATGCATCACAAGATTTGCAAAGAAGGTGTGCGTCTTTGTAAATTGTAGGCCAATAGAATCCAGCTTCATAAACTTTTCTTGCTGTTAGTTGAGGCCCATAATGCCCTCCTGTTGGTCCTGTGTGACAATGGTTTAAAATTTTACTAGCTTCATCTCCAAATACACATCGGCGTATTATTCCATCGGGACAACTTTTAAACAGATGTGGATCTTCCCAGAAATAGTGTTTTATATCACTGAAGAATTTCTTTCGTCTTTGGTACGATAATCCTTTTTCAAGGAATCCACAAACTAAGTAGTTTGCATAGTCTGCAAACCATGGGATTTCTTTATAATCTATCTTCAATAGATATTCATCAGGAAAGTTGTCTTGTATGGTCGATTCATTTAGAACTTCTAATTCGGGATTTTCAAGACGAGAAAGATGATCAGCGGCGAGATTTTCTGCTCCTTTTTTATCTCGGATTTCAATATCAAACTCTTGTAAGAGTAAGATCCAACGGATTAATCTTGGTTTAGCATCTTGTTTTGAAAATAGGTATCTAAGAGCAGAATGGTCGGTATAGACCACCGTTTTTGCTAGAACGAGATATGATCGGAATTTGTCAAAAGCAAAGACAATAGCAAGGAGTTCTTTTTCAGTAGTTGTATAGTTCGTTTGTGCTCCTTGTAATGTCTTACTAGCATAATATATAGGTTGAAATCGTTTTTCAATCCTTTGTCCTAAAACGGCTCCCATTGCAAAATCACTTGCATCGCACATTAGTTCAAATGGTAGATTCCAATTTGGTGTTATCATGATCGGTGCATTAGTGAGTTTTTCTTTTAGAATATTAAAAGATTTGATACATTCATCTGAAAAGATGAATGGCGCATCCTTTTCTAGGAGTTTATTCATAGGAGTGGCAATTTTAGAAAAATCTTTTATGAAACGTCGGTAAAAACCGGCATGCCCTAGAAAACTCCTAACTCCTCTAACATTGGTGGGATGTGGAAGTTTAGCAATTACATCTACTTTAGCTCTATCCACTTCAATTCCTTCTTTTGAAATTTTATGTCCAAGAACGATGCCTTCTTTAACCATGAAATGGCATTTCTCCCAATTAAGTACTAGATTTGATTTTTCGCATCTAATTAGCATTCGTTCCAGATTAACTAGACATGATTTAAATGTATCACCGAAGACTGAAAAGTCATCCATGAATACTTCCATGCATTCTTCTATCATGTCGTGAAAAATTGCCATCATACACCTTTGAAAGGTTGCAGGGGCATTACAAAGTCCGAATGGCATGCGTTTGTAAGCAAAAGTACCATAAGGGCACGTGAATGTGGTTTTCTCTTGATCTTCGGGTGCTATTGGAATTTGAAAATATCCGGAAAATCCATCTAGAAAACAATAGTAACTATTTCCGGCTAATCTTTCCAACATTTGATCTATGAAAGGTAAGGGAAAGTGATCTTTTCTGGTGGCGTCATTTAATTTTCTATAATCAATACATACACGCCATCCTGTTACAGTCCTAGTAGGAATAAGCTCATTTTTCTCATTTGTAATGACAGTCATGCCACCCTTCTTAGGCACGCATTGAACTGGGCTTACCCATGGACTATCAGAAATTGGATATATCAAACCTGCATCTAGCAGCTTAATAATCTCTTTCTTAACTACATCTTGCATATTAGGATTTAGTCTTCGTTGGCGTTGCACATACGTTTTATGACCTTCTTCCATAAGGATTTTATGTGTGCAATACGAAGGACTTATTCCTTTAATATCATGAATCTTCCATGCAATGGCTGGTTTATGAGCTTTCAACACAGAAATGAGTTGTGATTTCTCATTTTCAGTAAGAGAAGACGATATTATTACAGGTAATTCAGATTCACCATGTAAATAAGCGTATTCCAAATGGTTTGGAAGTGGCTTTAACTCTAATTTCGGAGGTTCTTCTATCGATGATTTATATCGATATCTGTCTTCTTCTTTTAGCATTTGAATTTCTTCTGTTGTTGGTTCATATCCATTAGCTATAAGTGTAGCTAACATTTCAGCTTCATCAATTGGTTCATTTCCTTCTCCTAAAGAACATTCTCCTGTTCCTTGTAATTCTGGAAATTCTTCTAATAATTCTGCATGTGCATCTATAGTTTGAATATAATAACATGTATCATCTGCAGATTGTGGTTGTTGCATTGCTCTATCAACTGAAAAGGTAACACTCTCATCCTCTATACTTAGGGTCAGTTTCTTACCGAACACGTCTATCATTGCTTTAGCCGTGTTTAAGAATGGTCTTCCTAATATGAGAGGAACTTGAGAATCTTCTTCCATGTCCAGAACAACAAAATCTACTGGAAATACTAAAGTACCAACTTTAACTAGCATGTTCTCCATTATCCCTCTAGGATATTTTATTGATCTATCGGCTAGTTGTATGCTTATTCTGGTTGGTTTTAATTCTCCAAGGTCTAGTTTAGCGTATAGTGAATACGGCATTAGATTTATACTAGCACCTAAGTCTGCCAATGCTTCTATTGAACTAAGACTACCCAGAAAACATGGAATTGTGAAACTTCCTGGATCAGATAGTTTTTCTGGTATCTTATTCAACAGCACTGCTGAACAATTGGCATTCATAGTAACAGCCGAGAGTTCTTCCATTTTCTTTCTATTCGTGATTAGATCTTTCAAGAATTTAGCATATCTTGGCATTCCTGAAATCACATCAATGAAAGGAAGATTTACATTTATCTGTTTAAACATATCCAAGAATTTGGATTGCTCGGCTTCAAGTTTTTCTTTCTTCATTTTACTCGGATAAGGAAGTGGTGGTTGGTATGGTTTAACATAAGGTTTATCCTTAACTGTGTTATCTTCATTAACCTTTTCAACTACCGGTTCTTTTTCCTTATCTTGATCGGGTTGTGGTTCTTGTGGAGTAGGAATAGTTTCATCAGAAGTTACAGGTATTTCAGGTGGTTTAAGTGTTGTACCACTTCTTGTGGTAATAGCTTTAGCTGTTTCATTCCGGGGGTTAGCGTTTGTATCGCTTGGTAAACTTCCCGGTTTTCTTTCACCTATTAACCTTGCTAGGTTACTCACTTCTTGTTCCAGATTTTGAATAGAAGCTTGTTGATTTCTAAATGCTTGAGCATTTTGTTCATTGGTTTGTTTTTGAGATGTGAAAAACTGCGTTTGAGTTTCAACTAGCTTCGTCATCATTTCTTCTAAATTCGGCTTTTTATCATCGGTTTGTTGTGGTGGTTTGTTTTGAAAATTCGGTCTTTGCTGATTATAAGTATTATTGGATACTTGTTGATTGCTAGGACCTTGTTGGTTATTGTATGGAATATTTCGGTTATAATTCTGGTTTTGATTGTAAATCGGTCTTGGTGGTTGATAATTATTCTGATAATTATTTCCAGGCCTTTGGTTTATGTATGAAATATTCTCTCTTTGTTCCATTGTTAATTCAATACTTAGACAATCTTTTGTCAAATGTGGTCCTCCACACTGCTCACAACTAATTCGTATTGAGTGAATATCCTTAGTCATCTTTTCCATTCGTCTCTCTACAGCATCTATCTTTGCGGAAATGGAATCTAAGTCATGGCTAGAATCGGCTCTAGCTGCTTTAGATGATCTAATGATATCTTTTTCTTGGTGCCACTCATGTGAGTGGGAAGCAGTATTATCAATAATTTTGTAAGCATCAGTTTCGGTTTTCTTCATAATAGAACCACCAGCTGCTATATCTATGTCTTTTCTTGTAGTGATGTCGCATCCTTGGTAGAATATTTGTACTATTTGACAGGTGTCTAAACCATGTTGCGGACATCCTCTTAACAACTTTCCATATCTTGTCCACGCCTCATATAGAGTTTCATTTGGCTTCTGTGTGAACGTAACAATTTCTGCTTGAAGTCTTACGGCTTTAGATGCAGGAAAGAATTGTTTAAGAAATTTGTCAATTAAAACGTCCCATGTATCAATCGCCCCTTCAGGTAACGATTCCAACCAATCTTTGGCTTCTCCCTTTAAAGTCCAGGGAAATAACATGAGATATATCTGTTCATCCTCCACTTCTCGGATTTTAAATAGTGTGCAGATCCTATTAAAGGTACGTAGATGTTCATTTGGATCTTCCTTCGGCGCACCACTAAATTGGCATTGATTAGTTACCATGTGTAGAATTTGTCCTTTGATTTCATAATCTGGCGCATTAATGTCTGGATGAGTAATTGCGTGACCTTGGCCAGTGCGTTTAGCTCTCATTCGGTCTTCCATACTTAAAGGTTCCAGATTCTCCATAATTGAATTTGTTGAATCGGTATCACTAGATGATTCTGATTTAATAGTTCGTTCCTCAACAATCTCTGTTTGAATGATTGGTGGTTCCGGAGGAAAGTTTAATGGTTCAGGATCTACGAACCGTTCCTGAATATTTTCTGGATTCTCAATTGTGAGGTTGGGTTCAAAAAATGGATTATCGGAAATTTGAACTGAAGTACTTGGTCGACTGGATGACGATTCTAAAGAAAAATCAACGGCGGTTATATTTGTTAAACGATGTCTTGATCGAGTTACAGGTGGTGAACGTACAAAAGGTGATGAACGTCTTGCTCGGTGCATTCACTGAATATCCTATTAGTTTTTAAAAGGAAAGAAAAATTATAATAAGTTATCCAATCAATAGACTTTTCTGATTTTGCCCACGTTTCGAATAGCCAAAAGATGCAGCAGAGGGGCAGGATTCGTTTGGTCTCAATATAATTGAGGACTGTTTGGCTCCAATAACCCGGTCCACGTACAAATCTAACTATTACTACGAACCAGAAAATTTTGATGTCTATCAATTTAACCACTTAAAATAAATTTTCGTAATTTTAAGAAATTTAGATAAGAAGTAGAAAAAATTCTAAGTCCTAAAAACTAGAATAGCGAGAAATAAGAGAGAAAAAGAGTTCGTCGAAAAAGGTCGAAAAAGAAAAAAAAATGGTTGAAAAATAAAAGGTGACGGATAAAAGAAACTTAAAAATACTTAAAAATACTTAACTAACCTAACCTTATTACTACAACTAACTTAAAATTATAATCGCAAATTGATATTACTAATTGGAATGATAATTGATACATAGTAAAAGGTCTAAAAATATTAAAGCTTACAGGAAAAACTAAATCCCAAATGGAAATAACTTAAAAAGAAACTAAAACTTAAAAAGGCGTCGCAAAATTCTAAAGCACCTAAATCTTAGTCTAAAGAAAAAGCACTTAAGGAATTCTACGGCAAAGCCTAAAAATCTAGGAGTAAAAATGACTATAGCGAAAACTAAGTTTAAAATTAAATATGAGCTAAAAATACAAATATTACGCTACAACGATTAAAAAGGGACAAAATATTAAAAGTTATAAAAAGTTATAAAAATATTAGATTTTATAAAAATATTATTTTCATATTTTATAATAAAAGTATTAAGTAAATAAATAATAAAACTAAATAAAATTAAAAATAACTAAATAAATTAAACTTAATTATAATAATAATAATAGAATTAGGGTTTAGTTATAATAATAATATAATATACTCCGTAATAAATGCGAAATTAGGGTTGGATGTGGCCCTGTCAGACCCCTCATGCGAGTCGCATGATTTAAGCCGGGGGGTCATGCGAGTCGCATGACTGAACTGGACCGGTTCAATTGACAGGTTCAATTTGACAGGTCACGTATATTTAATATTTATTTTCTTTTTTTTCTGTTTTATATTTAAAATATAAATATATATATATAATTAAAATAAAACTTAATTTTTAAAACTAAAAATAAACTTAAAATACTTTATAATTTTGTAAAAATAAAAGAAAAACTTTTAAAAAAATATATTTAAAATACTTTTTTTTTTTCGATTTTAAAAGCCTTTTTTTTTTTTTTTTTTTTTAAACAAAAATATAAATTTTACAAAAACTAATTATAACTTAAAAATTAAAAATATGACGTTTCGCTTCGGCGAATGTCCCCGGCAGCGGCGCCAAAAATGCTTGATGTCAAAGCAGAGGGGTATAAAATACTATTAAATTTTAGCAGAAAATACTATTAAATACGATACAATTTTACACAAGATATTTATTTATTTATAGAATGGATATACTTAAACCTTGCTACAACACTTATAGGCAGTGTACCTAATCGTACAGTAGTGTAGTTTTTAGTAAGTCCGGTTCGTTCCACAGGGAAATCTTTAAACAAAGCTCAACGCTATATTAGTTTATTTTTATAAAAATACAAATATATATATAGGTAATATTATTATTATAAAGGGGGGTTTTTACCGTTTAATGACCGGTTTGTCGATTTTAAAACTTTAGTCGCAGTTAAAACCTAATGTAAAATATAAAATAAATACAAGACTTTAAATTAAAGCGTAAAGTAAATAACGATAATGAAATTGCGAATAATAAAAATGCGATAAAATTAAATTGCGATAATTAAAAGTACGATAATTAAAAGTGCGATTAAATAAAATAACAATAAATAAAAGTGCGATAATTAGAAGTGCAATTAAATATAAAATAAAGGAAATTAAATATGAAATAAAAGAATTATGCTTATTTAAACTTCCGTAATCATGATGTTTGACGTGTTGATTTTAGTTTTATGCCCATGGGTTAATTGTCCTTTGTCCTGGATTATTCAATATGTCCGTCTGGTTTTTGTCCATAACAGTCCATCAGTCATAAATATAAATTGCAAGTGTCCTTGTCAAATTATTATTATACCCGAAGATAAATATTCCAACTAATTGGGGATTCGAATTGTAACAAGGTTTTAATACTTTGTTTAATGAATACACCAGGTTATCGACTGCGTGTAAACCAAGGTTTTACTACTTTGTTAACAATTACACCAATTACCCTTGAATGTAATTTCACCCCTGTTTTAATTATTCTAGTGGCTATTAATCCATTCCCGTGTCCGGTTAAATGAACGATTATTCGTACATATAAATACCCCGCCCATCGTGTCCGATTGAGTGTATATGGTAATTTATAGGGACGCCCAATTGTAAATCTTTATATTAACATTAACAAACTTTCATTTAGTTAAACAAATATAAAGCCCATTAATAGCCCATAGCCTAGTTTCCACAAGTGTCGTTCTTTTATCCAAACCCCAATTATGGTACAAAGCCCAATTACCCAATTTTAGTAATTAGCCCAACATCATGATTACTTCGTTTTAAATAAGCATAATAATAACTTAGCTACGAGACATTAATGTAAAAAGGTTGAACATAACTTACAATGATTAAAAATAGCGTAGCGTTACACGGACAGAATTTCGACTTACACCCTTATAACATTTGCTAACATACCCTTATTATTAGAATTATAATTAAAATTAAAATATAAATAAATATAAATATATTTACGTTGAAGAGGAAGAGAAAAAGGATGTTCATAACTCGGCACAAAACTGGCTTTATATAGGACCTGACCAGCAATCTCACACCATGCGACTCGCATGGTTTTGTGCCTCTGGCCATGCGAGTCGCATGGCCACCCTGGATTCAGCCAACTGCTTTTGTTTTCTTCTTTGTCGACGTAATATAATAATAATAATATATATAATATATAATTATATATAATTATATATATATTATATTATATTCTTGTGCATAGTAGACTAGATATTTTTGGTCCGTTGCGTCGGGCGTTTCTTCTTGGCTCAGGTCCCGGTTCCGGATTTTCGGACGTCCTCGCGTATTATTTTAAATCGCGTACTTTGTGTTCCGCAACTTGTACTCTTGTCATTTTGAGACGTTCCTCATCAATATTTTGAACCTTTTTAGTTGTATCTTGTACTTTTTAGCTCTTTGGACCTTTTTGTCTTCAATTTGTCGAATCTGTCTTTTGTCTTCACCTTTTATTATTTAAACGAATATCACTTGTAAATAGAACAATTGCAACTAAAAGCTTGTCTTTCTTGAGGAATAATGCTATGAAATATATGTTCGTTTTTAGCATTATCATTAACCCATTGCGTAAAATAGCATTTGGGTTCCCCGCAATATATGCGTCAAAGTAAACACATCGTAACTTATGGATTTCCCAATGTGATATCCCCCATCTTTCGAACGAAAGCCTTTTATAAACCAAGGCATTCTTGGAATGTTCTTCGAATGTCTTACAAACTGATCTCGCCTTAAATAGTTGTGCCGAAGAATTCTGACCGACTCTAGACAAGATTTCATCAATCATGTCTCCGGGTAGGTCTCTTAAAATATTGGGTTGTCTATCCATTTTGTGTTTTTATACTGTAAAATAGACAAGAGTTAGATTCATAAAAAAAAATACTTATTAATACAAGCAATTTTTTACATATATCATAAAGCATAAGCACACTATATTACATATATTACACCACACGAATACAACTATCTTATTCCGACTCGCTTGTTTCTTCTTCTTCGGTTTTGGTTCGTTTTGCCAAGTTTCTAGGGATATATGATGTTCCCCTAATACGAGCCGTCGTTTTCCACATTGGTTTAGAAAAACCTGGTGGTTTAGAGGTTCCCTGGTCATTGTTACAACTTAAGGACTTCGGGGGTTGACGATACATATAAAGTTCATCGGGGTTGGAATTAGATTTCTCTATTTTTATGCCCTTTCCCTTATTATTTTCTTTTGCCTTTTTAAATTCAGTTAGGGTAATTTCTATAACATCATCGGAATTCTCGTCGGAATCCGATTCATCGGAGAATTGGTAATCCTCCCAATATTTTGCTTCCTTGGCGGAAACACCAATGACCATAATTAACCTTGGTCGGTTGGTTTAGGATTTTCTTTTACTTAACCGTTTTATTATTTCCCCCACCGGTTCTATTTCTTCATCCGGTTCCGATTCTTCTTCCGGTTCCGATTCTTCTTCCGGTTCCGACTCTTCTTCCGGTTCCTCTTCGGGAACTTGTGAATCAGTCCACGAATCATTCCAATTTACATTTGACTCTTCATTATTATTAGGTGAGTCAATGGGACTTGTTCTAGAGGTAGACATCTATCACATAATATCAAACGCATTAAGAGATTAATATATCACATAATATTCACATGTTAAAAATATATAGTTTCCAACAAAATTTGTTAAGCAATCATTTTTCAAGTAAACACGGTCGAAGTCCAGACTCACTAATGCATCCTAACAAACTCGATAAGACACACTAATGCAAAATTCTGGTTCTCTAAGACCAACGCTCGGATACCAACTGAAATGTCCCGTTCTTATTGATTAAAAACGTTCCATATTAATTGATTTCGTTGCGAGGTTTTGACCTCTATATGAGACGTTTTTCAAAGACTGCATTCATTTTAAAACAAACCATAACCTTTATTTCATCAATAAAGGTTTAAAAAGCTTTACGTAGATTATCAAATAATGATAATCTAAAATATCCTGTTTACACACGACCATTACATAATGGTTTACAATACAAATATGTTACAACAAAATAAGTTTCTTGAATGCAGTTTTTACACAATATCATACAAGCATGGACTCCAAATCTCGTCCTTATTTAAGTATGCGACAGCGGAAGCTCTTAATAATCACCTGAGAATAAACATGCTTAAAACGTCAACAAAAATGTTGGTGAGTTATAGGTTTAACCTATATATATCAAATCATAATAATAGACCACAAGATTTCATATTTCAATACACATCCCAAACATAGAGATAAAAATCATTCATATGGTGAACACCTGGTAACCGACATTAACAAGATGCATATATTAGAATATCCCCATCATTCCGGGACACCCTTCGGATATGATGTAAATTTCGAAGTACTAAAGCATCCGGTACTTTGGATGGGGTTTGTTAGGCCCAATAGATCTATCTTTAGGATTCGCGTCAATTAGGGTGTCTGTTCCCTAATTCTTAGATTACCATACTTAATAAAAAGGGGCATATTCAATTTCAATAATTCAACCATAGAATGTAGTTTTACGTACTTGTGTCTATTTTGTAAATCATTTACAAAACCTGCATGTATTCTCATCCCAAAAATATTAGATTTTAAAAGTGGGACTATAACTCACTTTCACAGATTTTTACTTCGTCGGGAAGTAAGACTTGGCCACTGGTTGATTCACGAACCTATAACAATATATACATATATATCAAAGTATGTTCAAAATATATTTACAACACTTTTAATATATTTTGATGTTTTAAGTTTATTAAGTCAGCTGTCCTCGTTAGTAACCTACAACTAGTTGTCCACAGTTAGATGTACAGAAATAAATCGATAAATATTATCTTGCATCAATCCACGACCCAGTGTATACGTATCTCAGTATTGATCACAACTCAAACTATATATATTTTGGAATCAACCTCAACCCTGTATAGCTAACTCCAACATTCACATATAGAGTGTCTATGGTTGTTCCGAAATATATATAGATGTGTCGACATGATAGGTCGAAACATTGTATACGTGTCTATGGTATCTCAAGATTACATAATATACAATACAAGTTGATTAAGTTATGGTTGGAATAGATTTGTTACCAATTTTCACGTAACTAAAATGAGAAAAATTATCCAATCTTGTTTTACCCATAACTTCTTCATTTTAAATCCGTTTTGAGTGAATCAAATTGCTATGGTTTCATATTGAACTCTATTTTATGAATCTAAACAGAAAATTATAGGTTTATAGTCGGAAAAATAAGTTACAAGTCGTTTTTGTAAAGGTAGTCATTTCAGTCGAAAGAACGACGTCTAGATGACCACTTTAGAAAACATACTTCCACTTTGAGTTTAACCATATTTTTTGGATATAGTTTCATGTTCATAATAAAAATCATTTTCTCCGAATAACAACTTTTAAATCAAAGTTTATCATAGTTTTTAATTAACTAACCCAAAACAGCCCGCGGTGTTACTACGATAGCGTAAATCCGGTTTTACGGTGTTTTTCGTGTTTCCAGGTTTTAAATCATTAAGTTAGCATATCATATAGATATAGAACATGTGTGTAGTTAATTTTAAAAGTCAAGTTAGAAGGATTAACTTTTGTTTGCGAACAAGCTTAGAATTAATTAAACTATGTTCTAATGATTACGAGTTTAAACCTTCGAATAAGATAGTTTTATATATATGAATTGAATGATGTTATGAACATCATTACTACCTCAAGTTTAGTAGCTAAACCTACTGGAAAAGAGAAAAATGGATCTAGCTTCAACGGATCCTTGGATGGCTCGAAGTTCTTGAAGCAGAATCATGACACGAAAACAAGTTCAAGTAAGATCATCACTTGAAATAAGATTGTTATAGTTATAGAAATTGAACCAAAGTTTGAATATGATTATTACCTTGTATTAGAATGATAACCTACTGTAAGAAACAAAGATTTCTTGAGGTTGGATGATCACCTTACAAGATTGGAAGTGAGCTAGCAAATTTGAAAGTATTCTTGATTTTATGTAACTAGAACTTGTAGAATATTTGAAGAACACTTAGAACTTGAAGATAGAACTTGAGAGAGATCAATTAGATGAAGAAAATTGAAGAATGAAAGTGTTTGTAGGTGTTTTTGGTCGTTGGTGTATGGATTGGATATAAAGGATATGTAATTTTGTTTTCATGTAAATAAGTCATGAATGATTACTCATATTTTTGTAATTTTATGAGATATTTCATGCTAGTTGCCAAATGATGGTTCCCACATGTGTTAGGTGACTCATATGGGCTGCTAAGAGCTGATCATTGGAGTGTATATACCAATAGTACATACATCTAAAAGCTGTGTATTGTACGAGTACGAATACGAGTGCATACGAGTAGAATTGTTGATGAAACTGAACGAGGATGTAATTGTAAGCATTTTTGTTAAGTAGAAGTATTTTGATAAGTGTATTGAAGTCTTTCAAAAGTGTATAAATACATATTAAAACACTACATGTATATACATTTTAACTGAGTCGTTAAGTCATCGTTAGTCGTTACATGTAAGTGTTGTTTTGAAACCTTTAGGTTAACGATCTTGTTAAATGTTGTTAACCCAATATTTATAATATCAAATTAGATTTTAAATTATTATATTATCATGATATTATCATTTATGAATATCTCTTAATATGATATATATACATTAAATGTCTTTACAACGATAATCGTTACATATATGTCTCGTTTAAAAATCATTAAGTTAGTAGTCCTGTTTTTACATATGTAGTTCATTGTTAATATATTTAATGATATGTTTACTTATCATAGTATCATGTTAACTATATATATATATCCATATATATGTTATCATATAGTTTTTACAAGTTTTAACGTTCGTGAATCACCGGTCAACTTGGGTGGTCAATTGTCTATATGAAACATATTTCAATTAATCAAGTCTTAACAAGTTTGATTGCTTAACATGTTGGAAACATTTAATCATGTAAATATCAATCTCAATTAATATATATAAACATGGAAAAGTTCGGGTCACTACAGTACCTACCCGTTAAATAAATTTCGTCCCGAAATTTTAAGCTGTTGAAGGTGTTGACGAATCTTCTGGAAATAGATGTGGGTATTTCTTCTTCATCTGATCTTCACGCTCCCAGGTGAACTCGGGTCCTCTACGAGCATTCCATCGAACCTTAACAATTGGTATCTTGTTTTGCTTAATTCTTTTAACCTCACGATCCATTATTTCGACGGGTTCTTCGATGAATTGAAGTTTTTCGTTGATTTGGATTTCATCTAACGGAATAGTGAGATCTTCTTTAGCAAAACATTTCTTCAAATTCGAGACGTGGAAAGTGTTATGTACAGCCACGAGTTGTTGAGGTAACTCAAGTCGGTAAGCTACTGGTCCGATACGATCAATAATCTTGAATGGTCCAATATACCTTGGATTTAATTTCCCTCGTTTACCAAATCGAACAACGCCTTTCCAAGGTGCAACTTTAAGCATGACCATCTCTCTAATTTCAAATTCTATATCTTTTCTTTTAATGTCAGCGTAGCTCTTTTGTCGACTTTGGGCGGTTTTCAACCGTTGTTGAATTTGGATGATTTTCTCGGTAGTTTCTTGTATAATCTCCGGACCCGTAATCTGTCTATCCCCCACTTCACTCCAACAAATCGGAGACCTGCACTTTCTACCATAAAGTGCTTTAAACGGCGCCATCTCAATGCTTGAATGGTAGCTGTTGTTGTAGGAAAATTCTGCTAACGGTAGATGTCGATCCCAACTGTTTCCGAAATCAATAACACATGCTCGTAGCATGTCTTCAAGCGTTTGTATCGTCCTTTCACTCTGCCCATCAGTTTGTGGATGATAGGCAGTACTCATGTCTAGACGAGTTCCTAATGCTTGCTGTAATGTCTGCCAGAATCTTGAAATAAATCTACCATCCCTATCAGAGATAATAGAGATTGGTATTCCATGTCTGGAGACGACTTCCTTCAAATACAGTCGTGCTAACTTCTCCATCTTGTCATCTTCTCTTATTGGCAGGAAGTGTGCTGATTTGGTAAGACGATCAACTATTACCCAAATAGTATCAAAACCACTTGCAGTCCTTGGCAATTTAGTGATGAAATCCATGGTAATGTTTTCCCATTTCCATTCCGGGATTTCGGGTTGTTGAAGTAGACCTGAAGGTTTCTGATGCTCAGCTTTGACCTTAGAACACGTCAAACATTCTCCTACGTATTTAGCAACATCGGCTTTCATACCCGGCCACCAAAAATGTTTCTTGAGATCCTTGTACATCTTCCCCGTTCCAGGATGTATTGAGTATATGGTTTTATGAGCTTCTCTAAGTACCATTTCTCTCATATCTCCAAATTTTGGTACCCAAATCCTTTCAGCCCTATACCGGGTTCCGTCTTCCCGAATATTAATATGTTTCTCAGATCCTTTGGGTATTTCATCATTTAAATTTCCCTCTTTTAAAACTCCTTGTTGCGCCTCCTTTATTTGAGTAGTAAGGTTATTATGAATCATTATATTCATAGATTTTACTCGAATGGGTTCTCTGTCCTTCCTGCTCAAAGCATCGGCTACCATATTTGCCTTCCCCCGGTGGTAACGAATCTCAAAGTCGTAATCATTCAATAATTCAATCCACCTACGCTGCCTCATATTCAGTTGTTTCTGATTAAATATGTGTTGAAGACTTTTATGGTCGGTATATATAATACTTTTGATCCCATATAAGTAGTGCCTCCAAGTCTTTAATGCAAAAACAACCGCGCCTAATTCCAAATCATGCGTCGTATAATTTTGTTCGTGAATATTCAATTGTCTAGACGCATAAGCAATCACCTTCGTTCGTTGCATTAATACACAACCGAGACCTTGCTTTGATGCATCACAATAAATCACAAAATCATCATTCCCTTCAGGCAATGACAATATAGGTGCCGTAGTTAGCTTTTTCTTCAATAACTGAAACGCTTTCTCTTGTTCATCATTCCATTCAAATTTCTTCCCTTTATGCGTTAATGCAGTCAAGGGTTTTGCTATTCTAGAAAAGTCTTGGATGAACCTTCTGTAGTAACCAACTAGTCCTAAAAACTGGCGTATGTGTTTCGGAGTTTTTGGGGTTTCCCACTTTTCAACAGTTTCTATCTTTGCCGGATCCACCTTAATACCTTCTTTGTTCACTATGTGACCGAGGAATTGAACTTCTTCCAACCAAAATGCACACTTTGAAAACTTAGCGTACAATTCTTCCTTCCTCAATACTTCTAACACCTTTCTCAAATGTTCACCGTGTTCTTGGTCATTCTTTGAGTAAATAAGTATGTCATCAATGAAAACAATGACAAACTTGTCAAGGTATGGTCCACACACTCGGTTCATAAGGTCCATGAACATAGCTGGTGCATTAGTTAAACCAAACGGCATGACCATAAACTCGTAATGACCGTAACGTGTTCTGAAAGCAGTCTTTGGAATATCATCTTCTTTCACCCGCATTTGATGATACCCGGAACGTAAGTCAATCTTTGAATAAACAGACGAGCCTTGTAGTTGATCAAATAAGTCGTCGATTCTCGGTAGTGGGTAGCGGTTCTTGATGGTAAGTTTGTTCAACTCTCGGTAGTCGATACACAACCTGAATGTACCATCTTTCTTCTTGACAAACAAAACAGGAGCTCCCCACGGTGATGTGCTTGGTCGAATGAAACCACGCTTTAAAAGTTCTTGTAATTGGCTTTGCAGTTCTTTCATCTCGCTGGGTGCGAGTCTGTAAGGAGCACGAGCTATTGGTGCAGCTCCTGGTACAAGATCTATTTGAAATTCAACGGATCGATGTGGGGGTAATCCTGGTAATTCTTTCGGAAATACATCGGGAAATTCTTTTGCAATGGGAACATCATTGATGCTCTTTTCTTCAGTTTGTACTTTCTCGACGTGTGCTAGAACAGCATAGCAGTTCTTGCATTTCGAAGGGAGCAAGTCTATACGGTGCACGTGCTATGGGTGCGGCTCCCGGAATAAGATCGATTTGTAATTCTACTAGTCGATGAGGTGGAAGACCCGGCAATTCGTCGGGAAATACATCGGAAATGTCACGAACAATTGGCACATCATTGATATGCTTCTCATCGGACTCGACTTTCTTAACGTGAGCAAGGATCGCAAAACAACCCTTACGGAGTAGTTTTCTAACTTTAAGGCACGAGACGAGGTTGAGACCGGTACAACTCTTATCGCCATAAACAATCAAAGGTTTACCATTCTCGATAGGAATTCGGATTGCGTTAAGATCACAAAGGATGTGAGATTTTGTTTTTGCTAACCAATTCATACCAATTATTACATCGAAGCTCCCTAGTTCCATAGGTATCAAGTCAATTTTAAATTCCTTACCCAATAAGTTTAACGTACACCCCCGATAATATTTTTCGGCACTCAATAGTTTCCCGTTGGCCACTTCAATGGTATAAGTGGTATCTAGTGGAAGTGGTGGAGTGCTAAAAGAATGAGTCAAAGTCTTGGATACAAAACTCTTATCAGCACCCGAATCGAATAAACAAGTAACATAAGTGTTGTTGAGAAGAAACGTACCCGTGACTAGTTCATTGTCATCTCGGGCTTCCTAGGAGTTGATGTTGAAAGCTCGGCCGTGCGTATTGGGGTTATCTTTCTTCTTTGGGCATGCATTTCTATAATGACCTTGTTGTCCACATCCGTAACAAGTGACCGCCTTTGGTGCATTGGGCCCCTTTTGAGCAACGGAGGTGACGTTTCTACAATCTTTGGCCATGTGACCAATTCCTTGGCACCGGTGGCAAACTAGCATGCCACATTCACCAAAATGATGCTTGTGGCATTTGTTGCAAAAAGGTTTGGTTCTGGCATAACTTTTCTTGCCGTCGGAAGTGAGAAGCTTTTTGGTGAAGTTGTTGTTGCTTGATTGGGGGGCTTCCAATTTTCTTTTGTTGTTACTCGACTTATCCTCAACTTTAGGTGCCAGTACATCGATTTCGTCCACCGTTTTTATTAATTTGCGGGCCATATTCAAAGCTTCTTGATGATTGGAGGGTTTGGATGACATTACCCCATGTTTGATGCTCTTTGGAAGACCATCCATGTAAAGTTCAACCCTTAAAGACTCGGGGTTCACGAGGTTTGGGCACATCAAGGATAGCTAGGCGAATCGTTGATTATAAGCCTTGACGTCATTTTCGACCGCTTTTAGAGTCCTTAGCTCTTGTTTGAGCTTGCGAGTCTCTTCACGTGGGAAGTATTAGATGATCATCTTTTCCTTTAAGTCGGACCAAGAGAGTGCGTGGACTTCATCGGTACCCACCGATTGTACATACTTGTTCCACCACGTGAGAGAGATACCGGTGAAAGTGTGGGTGGAATATTTGACCTTGTCTTGGTCCCGAAAACCGCTTGTGCTAAAGACGGCTTCCGTTTGTTCAAACCATCGGGTGAGCATAACTGGTCCTCTGGTCCCATCAAAAGTATGAGGTTTGCACCCCATGAAAGCTTTGTAGGAGCATCCCTCGTTTAAGTTACCGACTCCATTGTTGTTGTTATTGTTGTTGTGGTTGTTGTTATTGTTGTTGTTGTTGGATGAGTGACCGGCCATGGCCGCATCCACGGCGGTGGCTATCATTCGTTGTAGAGCTTGTTCGGGTGTTTCGTGGCATGGTACACGGCGAGGAGGCATTGTTCCTTCAAAATACAAGAATATAGTATTCTTAATAATACTAACCGTGATATGGAATGAGGATAAAGAGAAAATTTTCCTTGACTCGCCTTAAATTCTCTATGTCATAATGTCGGAACGTTCATATGAGTCACCGTAATATAATCCCGGAAATTATATTACCCTAATTCATATGTGCATTCGACATTATTTCACTAAGTCAAGGTGGCGTGTCAATCAAATTAAACAACGTGAGATTAAGATGAAATAAGAGTAGATGTGTGAAGAAACGCTCGAGTATAAATGCACAAGTAGTCAGGTAATTCCTACTTCAAGTCTATATGCCGGTCGTAGTCTAGACTCACTAATGTACCCTATTGTAGTGACCCGAACTTTTCCATGTTTATATATATTAATTGAGATTGATATTTACATGATTAAATGTTTCCAACATGTTAAGCAATCAAACTTGTTAAGACTTGATTAACTGAAATATGTTTCATATAGACAATTGACCACCCAAGTTGACCGGTGATTCACGAACGTTAAAACTTGTAAAAACTATACAATGACATATATATGGTTATATATATACTTAACATGTTTTTATTATAAGTATGTATCTCATTAGGTATTTTAACAATGAGTTATATACATAAAAATGAGACTATTAATTTAAGAAACTCGAAAACGATATATATAACGATTATCGTTATAACAACATCTTACTAGGTACATATGAATCATATTAAGATATTGATACACTTGGTTAATTATGTTAAATTATAAGTAAATATATTACTAAGTGTATTAACAATGAAATACATATGTAAAAATAAGACTACTAAATTAATGATTTCGAAACGAGACATATATGTAACGATTATCGTTGTAACGACATTTAACTGTATATACATCATACTAAGATATATTATATATCATAATATCATGATAATATAATAATTTAACATCTCATTTGTTATAATAAACAATGGGTTAACAACATTCAACAAGATCGTTAACCTAAAGGTTTCAAAACAACATTTACATGTAACGACTAACGATGACTTAACGACTCAGTTAAAATGTATATACATGTAGTGTTTTAATATGTATTCATACACTTTTGAAAGACTTCAAGACACTTATCAAAATACTTCTACTTAACAAAAATGCTTACAATTACATCCTCGTTCAGTTTCATCAACAATTCTACTCGTATGCACCCGTATTCGTACTCGTACAATACACAGCTTTTAGATGTATATACTATTGGTATATACACTCCAATGATCAGCTCTTAGCAGCCCATGTGAGTCACCTAACACATGTGGGAACCATCATTTGGCAACTAGCATGAAATATCTCATAAAATTACAAAAATATGAGTAATCATTCATGACTTATTTACATGAAAACAAAATTACATATCCTTTATATCTAATCCATACACCAACGACCAAAAACACCTACAAACACTTTCATTCTTCAATTTTCTTCATCTAATTGATCTCTCTCAAGTTCTATCTTCAAGTTCTAAGTGTTCTTCATATATTTTACAAGTTCTAGTTACATAAAATCAAGAATACTTTCATGTTTGCTAGCTCACTTCCAATCTTGTAAGGTGATCATCCAACCTCAAGAAATCTTTGTTTCTTACAGTAGGTTATCATTCTAATACAAGGTAATAATGATATTCAAACTTTGGTTCAATTTCTATAACTATAACAATCTTATTTCAAGTGATGATCTTACTTGAACTTGTTTTCGTGTCATGATTCTGCTTCAAGAACTTCGAGCCATCCAAGGATCCGTTGAAGCTAGATCCATTTTTCTCTTTTCCAGTAGGTTTATCCAAGGAACTTAAGGTAGTAATGATGTTCATAACATCATTCGATTCATACATATAAAGCTATCTTATTCGAAGGTTTAAACTTGTAATCACTAGAACATAGTTTAGTTAATTCTAAACTTGTTCGCAAACAAAAGTTAATCCTTCTAACTTGACTTTTAAAATTAACTAAACACATGTTCTATATCTATATGATATGCTAACTTAATGATTTAAAACCTGGAAACACGAAAAACACCGTAAAACCGGATTTACGCCGTCGTAGTAACACCGCGGGCTGTTTTGGGTTAGTTAATTAAAAACTATAATAAACTTTGATTTAAAAGTTGTTATTCTGAGAAGATGATTTTTATTATGAACATGAAACTATATCCAAAAATTATGGTTAAACTCAAAGTGGAAGTATGTTTTCTAAAATGGTCATCTAGACGTCGTTCTTTCGACTGAAATGACTACCTTTACAAAAACGACTTGTAACTTATTTTTCCGACTATAAACCTATAGTTTTTCTGTTTAGATTCATAAAATAGAGTTCAATATGAAACCATAGCAATTTGATTCACTCAAAACGAATTTAAAATGAAGAAGTTATGGGTAAAACAAGATTGGATAATTTTTCTCATTTTAGCTACGTGAAAATTGGTAACAAATCTATTCCAACCATAACTTAATCAACTTGTATTGTATATTATGTAATCTTGAGATACCATAGACACGTATACAATGTTTCGACCTATCATGTCGACACATCTATATATATTTCGGAACAACCATAGACACTCTATATGTGAATGTTGGAGTTAGCTATACAGGGTTGAGGTTGATTCCAAAATATATATAGTTTGAGTTGTGATCAATACTGAGATACGTATACACTGGGTCGTGGATTGATTCAAGATAATATTTATCGATTTATTTCTGTACATCTAATTGTGGACAACTAGTTGTAGGTTACTAACGAGGACAGCTGACTTAATAAACTTAAAACATCAAAATATATTAAAAGTGTTGTAAATATATTTTGAACATACTTTGATATATATGTATATATTGTTATAGGTTCGTGAATCAACCAGTGGCCAAGTCTTACTTCCCGACGAAGTAAAAATCTGTGAAAGTGAGTTATAGTCCCACTTTTAAAATCTAATATTTTTGGGATGAGAATACATGCAGGTTTTATAAATGATTTACAAAATAGACACAAGTACGTGAAACTACATTCTATGGTTGAATTATCGAAATCGAATATGCCCCTTTTTATTAAGTCTGGTAATCTAAGAATTAGGGAACAGACACCCTAATTGACGCGAATCCTAAAGATAGATCTATTGGGCCTAACAAACCCCATCCAAAGTACCGGATGCTTTAGTACTTCGAAAATTATATCATATCCGAAGGGTGTCCTGGAATGATGGGGATATTCTTATATATGCATCTTGTTAATGTCGGTTACCAGGTGTTCACCATATGAATGATTTTTATCTCTATGTATGGGATGTGTATTGAAATATGAAATCTTGTGGTCTATTATTATGATTTGATATATATAGGTTAAACCTATAACTCACCAACATTTTTGTTGACGTTTTAAGCATGTTTATTCTCAGGTGATTATTAAGAGCTTCCGCTGTCGTATACTTAAATAAGGACGAGATTTGAAGTCCATGTTTGTATGATATTGTGTAAAAACTGCATTCAAGAAACTTATTTTGTTGTAACATATTTGTATTGTAAACCATTATGTAATGGTCGTGTGTAAACAGGATATTTTAGATTATCATTATTTGATAAATCTACGTAAAGCTTTTTAAACCTTTATTGATGAAATAAAGGTTATGATTTGTTTTAAAATGAATGCAGTCTTTGAAAAACGTCTCATATAGAGGTCAAAACCTCGCAACGAAATCAATTAATATGGAACGTTTTTAATCAATAAGAACGGGACATTTCAGTTGGTATCAGAGCATTGGTCTTAGAGAACCAGAATTTTGCATTAGTGTGTCTTATCGAGTTTGTTAGGATGCATTAGTGAGTCTGGACTTCGACCGTGTTTACTTGAAAAATGATTGCTTAACAAATTTTGTTGGAAACTATATATTTTTAACATGTGAATATTATGTGATATATTAATCTCTTAACGCGTTTGATATTATGTGATAGATTTCTACCTCTAGAACAAGTCCCATTGACTCACCTAATAATAATGAAGAGTCAAATGTAAATTGGAATGATTCGTGGACTGATTCACAAGTTCCCGAAGAGGAACCGGAAGAAGAGTCGGAACCGGAAGAAGAATCGGAACCGGAAGAAGAATCGGAACCGGATGAAGAAGCAGAACTGGTGGGGGAAATAATAAAATGGTTAAGTAAAAGAAAATCCTCAACCAACCGACCAAGGTTAATTATGGTCAATGGTGTTTCCGCCAAGGAAGCAAAATATTGGGAGGATTACAAATTCTCCGATGAATCGGATTCCGACGAGAATTCCGATGATGTTATAGAAATTACCCCAACTGAATTTAAAAAGGCAAAAGAAAATAATAAGGGAAAGGGCATAAAAATAGAGAAATCTAATTCCAACCCCGATGAACTTTATATGTATCGTCAACCCCCGAAGTCCTTAAGTTGTAACAATGACCCGGGAACCTCTAAACCACCAGGTTTTTCTAAACCGTTGTGGAAAACGACAGTTAGTATTAGGGGAACATCATATATCCCTAGAAACTTGGAAAAACGAACCAAAACCGAAGAAGAAGAAACAAGCGAGTCGGAATAAGATAGTTGTATTCGTGTGGTGTAATATATGTAATATAGTGTGCTTATGCTTTATGATATATGTAAAAATTGCTTGTATTAATAAGTATTTTTTTTATGAATCTAACTCTTGTTTATTTTACAGTTTAAAAACACAAAATGGATAGACAACCCAATATTTTAAGAGACCTACCCGGAGACATGATTGATGAAATCTTGTCTAGAGTCGGTCAGAATTCCTCGGCACAACTATTTAAGGCGAGATCAGTTTGTAAGACATTCGAAGAACGTTCCAAGAATGTCTTGGTTTATAAGAGACTTTCGTTTGAAAGATGGGGGATATCACATTGGGAAACCCATAAGTTACGATGTGTTTACTTTGACGCATATATTGCGGGGAACCCAAATGCTATTTTACGCAACGGGTTAAGAAATTATTTTGACTCAATATATCCGAATATTGGACTTCGTGATTTAGAAAAAGCGGCTAACATGCAACATAAAGAAGCATGTTATGCTTACGGATTAGTAATGTTCGATTCTCACCAAAGTGAGAACAAGAACATCGTGCTACAACTATTAAACAAAACGTTTCCACAAGTGACGGAGTCGGTAATTGGGGTAAGAAATGAGGTTTTTAGATTGTTACGGGACTGTTGGACATTACGTAACCCTCGTCCTTTTGACGACGTTACAACACGCTATCTTATCAACGGCCATAACGGTTATGTTCCACAAGACCAAGGATGGGAAGTAATCCTAGTAAAACCAGAATGCATGACTTGTTTCTGGACGTATGAATTACGTGTCTTTATTGCCTTTGCTGAACGACTTGTGTACCAGCTAGAATTATCTTCACAACTATCTTGTATCAAAGTTATTGTGTGCTATATTTCATGCTTTATGTAAAATAAGAGGTATTGTAAGTTTGTAAAATATTGTATAAAAGTTTGAACGCGAAATATTATTATAATCAGTTTTTCATATAGAATTGTAGTAGTTGAATTGTATATTAGCTACTAAGTATGAACTTAACAGGTAGGTACTACCCGAATTTAAACTTATAAAACGCTAATATGAAGAAAAAGCTTTTATAAATGAGTTCATATTATGCTACGAAATACTATTAACTACTCTTAATATTCTGTATGATTAACTTGTTCCATTTGACTATTTTGAAGGAAATGGCACCGACTACTCGACACACCGTGAATATGAATGAAGAGGAATTCCGTACTTTTCTAGCTTCAAACATAGCCGCAGTACAGGCTGCGCTACATACCA
Organism: Rutidosis leptorrhynchoides; assembly: GCF_046630445.1. NCBI lineage: Eukaryota > Viridiplantae > Streptophyta > Magnoliopsida > Asterales > Asteraceae > Rutidosis > Rutidosis leptorrhynchoides. The sequence goes on from NC_092336.1 coordinate 483,475,358, forward strand.
ACAATAACCTTGGATCTAGCAGTACAGGAAATCGTGTAGGATGCACCTACAAAGAATTCACTACCTGCAAACCTTTGGAATTTGATGGAACCGAAGGACCGATCGGATTGAAACGGTGGACCGAGAAGGTCGAATCGGTGTTTGCCATAAGTAAGTGTACCGAAGAGGACAAAGTGAAGTACGCTACGCATACCTTCACAGGTTCTGCGTTAACATGGTGGAATACCTATCTAGAGCAAGTGGGACAAGACGATGCGTACGCACTACCGTGGTCAGCATTCAAGCACTTGATGAACGAGAAGTACCGTCCCAGAACCGAGGTCAATAAGCTCAAGACAGAACTTAGAGGGTTACGAACCCAAGGATTTGATATTACCACGTACGAAAGACGATTCACAGAATTGTGCCTATTGTGTCCGGGAGCATTCGAAGATGAGGAAGAGAAGATCGACGCGTTTGTGAAAGGATTACCGGAAAGAATCCAAGAAGATATAAGTTCACACGAGCCCGCCTCCATACAACAGGCATGTAGAATGGCTCACAAACTAGTGAACCAGATTGAAGAAAGAATTAAAGAACAGACTGCTGAAGAGGCCAATGTGAAGCAAGTCAAAAGAAAGTGGGAGGAAAACGGTGATAAGAATCACCAATACAACAACAACAGCAATTACAACAATAATCGCAACAATTATCCCAACAATCGCAACATCAATCGCAACTACAACAAACGGCCCAACAACAACAACAACAACAACAACAACATCAACTACAACAATCATCCCAACAACAATAATAACCGCAACAACAACAACAATCAGAAGCAGCTATGCCAAAGGTGTGAAAAGTATCACTCGGGGTTCTGCACCAAATTTTGCAACAAGTGTAAAAGAAATGGTCATAGCGCGGCGAAGTGTGAGGTCTACGGACCAGGGGTTAATAGAACGAAAGGAACAAATGGTGTCGGAATGAGTAATGGCGGAGCAAGTAGTGTCGGAGCAAGTTATGCCAATGTAGTTTGTTATAAATGTGGAAAACCGGGCCACATTATTAGAAATTGCCCGAACCAGGAGAACACGAATGGACAAGGCCGCGGAAGAGTTTTCAATATTAATGCGGCAGAGGCACAGGAAGACCCGGAGCTTGTTACGGGTACGTTTCTTATTGACAATAAATCTGCTTACGTTTTATTTGATTCGGGTGCGGATAGAAGCTATATGAGTAGAGATTTTTGTGCTAAATTAAGTTGTCCATTGACGCCTTTGGATAGTAAATTTTCACTCGAATTAGCAAATGGTAAATTAATTTCAGCAGATAATATATGTCGGAATCGAGAAATTAAACTGGTTAGCGAAACATTTAAGATTGATTTGATACCAGTAGAGTTAGGGAGTTTTGATGTGATAATCGGTATGGACTGGTTGAAAGAAGTGAAAGCAGAGATTGTCTGTTACAAAAATGCAATTCGCATTATACGAGAAAAAGGAAAACCCTTAATGGTGTACGGAGAAAAGGGCAACACGAAGCTACATCTTATTAGTAATTTGAAGGCACAAAAACTAATAAGAAAAGGTTGCTATGCTGTTCTAGCACACGTTGAGAAAGTACAAACTGAAGAAAAGAGCATCAATGATGTTCCCATTGCAAAAGAATTTCCCGATGTATTTCCGAAAGAATTACCGGGATTACCCCCACATCGATCTGTTGAATTTCAAATAGATCTTGTACCAGGAGCTGCACCAATAGCTCGTGCTCCTTACAGACTCGCACCCAGCGAGATGAAAGAACTGCAAAGCCAATTACAAGAACTTTTAGAGCGTAGTTTCATTCTACCAAGCACATCACCGTGGGGAGCTCCTGTTTTGTTTGTCAAGAAGAAAGATGGTACATTCAGGTTGTGTATCGACTACCGAGAGTTGAACAAACTTACCATCAAGAACCGCTACCCACTACCGAGAATTGACGACTTATTTGATCAACTACAAGGCTCGTCTGTTTATTCAAAGATTGACTTACGTTCCGGGTATCATCAAATGCGGGTGAAAGAAGATGATATTCCAAAGACTGCTTTCAGAACACGTTACGGTCATTACGAGTTTATGGTCATGCCGTTTGGTTTAACTAATGCACCAGCTTTGTTCATGGACCTTATGAACCGAGTGTGTAGACCATACCTTGACAAGTTTGTCATTGTTTTCATTGATGACATACTTATTTACTCAAAGAATGACCAAGAACACGGTGAACATTTGAGAAAGGTGTTAGAAGTATTGAGGAAGGAAGAATTGTACGCTAAGTTTTCAAAGTGTGCATTTTGGTTGGAAGAAGTTCAATTCCTCGGTCACATAGTGAACAAAGAAGGTATTAAGGTGGATCCGGCAAAGATAGAAACTGTTGAAAAGTGGGAAACCCCGAAAACTCCGAAACACATACGCCAGTTTTTAGGACTAGCTGGTTACTACAGAAGGTTCATCCAAGATTTTTCCAGAATAGCAAAACTCTTGACTGCATTAACGCATAAAGGGAAGAAATTTGAATGGAATGATGAACAAGAGAAAGCGTTTCAGTTATTGAAGAAAAAGCTAACTACGGAACCTATATTGTCATTGCCTGAAGGGAATGATGATTTTGTGATTTATTGTGACGCATCAAAGCAAGGTCTCGGTTGTGTATTAATGCAACGAACGAAGGTGATTGCTTATGCGTCTAGACAATTGAAGATTCACGAACAAAATTATACGACGCATGATTTGGAATTAGGAGCGGTTGTTTTTGCATTAAAGACTTGGAGGCACTACTTATATGGGGTCAAAAGTATTATATATACCGACCACAAAAGTCTTCAACACATATTTAATCAGAAACAACTGAATATGAGGCAGCGTAGGTGGATTGAATTGTTGAATGATTACGACTTTGAGATTCGTTACCACCCGGGGAAGGCAAATGTGGTAGCCGATGCCTTGAGCAGGAAGGACAGAGAACCCATTCGAGTAAAATCTATGAATATAATGATTCATAATAACCTTACTACTCAAATAAAGGAGGCGCAACAAGGAATTTTAAAAGAGGGAAATTTAAAGGATGAAATACCCAAAGGATCGGAGAAGCATCTTAATATTCAGGAAGACGGAACCCGGTATAGGGCTGAAAGGATTTGGGTACCAAAATTTGGAGATATGAGAGAAATGGTACTTAGAGAAGCTCATAAAACCAGATACTCAATACATCCTGGAACGGGGAAGATGTACAAGGATCTCAAGAAACATTTTTGGTGGCCGGGTATGAAAGCCGATGTTGCTAAATACGTAGGAGAATGTTTGACGTGTTCTAAGGTCAAAGCTGAGCATCAGAAACCATCAGGTCTACTTCAACAACCCGAAATCCCGGAATGGAAATGGGAAAACATTACCATGGATTTCATCACTAAATTGCCAAGGACTGCAAGTGGTTTTGATACTATTTGGGTAATAGTTGATCGTCTCACCAAATCAGCACATTTCCTGCCAATAAGAGAAGATGACAAGATGGAGAAGTTAGCACGACTGTATTTGAAGGAAGTCGTCTCCAGACATGGAATACCAATCTCTATTATCTCTGATAGGGATGGCAGATTTATTTCAAGATTCTGGCAGACATTACAGCAAGCATTAGGAACTCGTCTAGACATGAGTACTGCCTATCATCCACAAACTGATGGGCAGAGCGAAAGGACGATACAAATGCTTGAAGACATGCTACGAGCATGTGTTATTGATTTCGGAAACAGTTGGGATCGACATATACCGTTAGCAGAATTTTCCTACAACAACAGCTACCATTCAAGCATTGAGATGGCGCCGTTTGAAGCACTTTATGGTAGAAAGTGCAGGTCTCCGATTTGTTGGAGTGAAGTGGGGGATAGACAGATTACGGGTCCAGAGATTATACAAGAAACTACCGAGAAGATCATCCAAATTCAACAACGGTTGAAAACCGCCCAAAGTCGACAAAAGAGCTACGCTGACATTAAAAGAAGAGATATAGAATTTGAAACTGGAGAGATGGTCATGCTTAAAGTTGCACCTTGGAAAGGCGTTGTTCGATTTGGTAAATGAGGGAAATTAAATCCAAGGTATATTGGACCATTCAAGATTATTGATCATGTCGGACCAGTAGCTTACCGACTTGAGTTACCTCAACAACTCGCGGCTGTACATAACACTTTCCACGTCTCGAATTTGAAGAAATGTTTTGCTAAAGAAGATCTCACTATTCCGTTAGATGAAATCCAAATCAACGAAAAACTTCAATTCATCGAAGAACCCGTCGAAATAATGGATCGTGAGGTTAAAAGACTTAAGCAAAACAAGATACCAATTGTTAAGGTTCAATGGAATGCTCGTAGAGGACCCGAGTTCACCTGGGAGCGTGAAGTTCAGATGAAGAAGAAATACCCGCATCTATTTCCAGAAGATTCGTCAACACCTTCAACAGCTTAAAATTTCGGGACGAAATTTATTTAACGGGTAGGTACTGTAGTGACCCGAACTTTTTCATGTTTATATATATTAATTGAGATTGATATTTACATGATTAAATGTTTCCAACATGTTAAGCAATCAAACTTGTTAAGACTTGATTAATTGAAATATGTTTCATATAGACAATTGACCACCCAAGTTGACCGGTGATTCACGAACGTTAAAACTTGTAAAAACTATACAATGACATATATATGGTTATATATATAGTTAACATGTTTTTATTATAAGTATGTATCTCATTAGGTATTTTAACAATGAGTTATATACATAAAAATGAGACTATTAATTTAAGAAACTCGAAAACGATATATATAACGATTATCGTTATAACAACGTCTTACTAGGTACATATGAATCATATTAAGATATTGATACACTTGGTTAATTATGTTAAATGATAAGTAAATATATTACTAAGTGTATTAACAATGAAATACATATGTAAAAATAAGACTACTAAATTAATGATTTCGAAACGAGACATATATGTAACGATTATCGTTGTAACGACATTTAACTGTATTTACATCATACTAAGATATATTATATATCATAATATCATGATAATATAATAATTTAACATCTCATTTGTTATAATAAATAATGGGTTAACAACATTCAACAAGATCGTTAACCTAAAGGTTTCAAAACAACATTTACATGTAACGACTAACGATGACTTAACGACTCAGTTAAAATGTATATACATGTAGTGTTTTAATATGTATTCATACACTTTTGAAAGACTTCAAGACACTTATCAAAATACTTCTACTTAACAAAAATGCTTACAATTACATCCTCGTTCAGTTTCATCAACAATTCTACTCGTATGCACCCGTATTCGTACTCGTACAATACACAGCTTTTAGATGTATGTACTATTGGTATATACACTCCAATGATAAGCTATTAGCAGCCCATGTGAGTCACCTAACACATTTGGGAACCATCATTTGGCAACTAGCATGAAATATCTCATAAAATTACAAAAATATGAGTAATCATTCATGACTTATTTACATGAAAACAAAATTACATATCCTTTATATCTAATCCATACACCAACGACCAAAAACACCTACAAACACTTTCATTCTTCAATTTTCTTCATCTAATTGATCTCTCTCAAGTTCTATCTTCAAGTTCTAAGTGTTCTTCATATATTTTACAAGTTCTAGTTACATAAAATCAAGAATACTTTCATGTTTGCTAGCTCACTTCCAATCTTGTAAGGTGATCATCCAACCTCAAGAAATCTTTATTTCTTACAGTAGGTTATCATTCTAATACAAGGTAATAATCATATTCAAACTTTGGTTCAATTTCTATAACTATAACAATCTTATTTCAAGTGATGATCTTACTTGAACTTGTTTTCGTGTCATGATTCTGCTTCAAGAACTTCGAGCCATCCAAGGATCCGTTGAAGCTAGATCCATTTTTCTATTTTCCAGTAGGTTTATCCAAGGAACTTAAGGTAGTAATGATGTTCATAACATCATTCGATTCATACATATAAAGCTATCTTATTCGAAGGTTTAAACTTGTAATCACTAGAACATAGTTTAGTTAATTCTAAACTTGTTCGCAAACAAAAGTTAATCCTTCTAACTTGACTTTTAAAATCAACTAAACACATGTTCTATATCTGTATGATATGCTAACTTAATGATTTAAAACCTGGAAACACGAAAAACACCGTAAAACCGAATTTACGCCGTCGTAGTAACACCGCGGGCTGTTTTGGGTTAGTTAATTAAAAACTATGATAAACTTTGATTTAAAAGTTGTTATTCTGAGAAGATGATTTTTATTATGAACATGAAACTATATCCAAAAATTATGGTTAAACTCAAAGTGGAAGTATGTTTTCTAAAATGGTCATCTAGACGTCGTTCTTTCGACTGAAATGACTACCTTTACAAAAACGACTTGTAACTTATTTTTCCAACTATAAACCTATACTTTTTCTGTTTAGATTCATAAAATAGAGTTCAATATGAAACCATAGCAATTTGATTCACTCAAAACGGATTTAAAATGAAGAAGTTATGGGTAAAACAAGATTGGATAATTTTTCTCATTTTAGCTACGTGAAAATTGGTAACAAATCTATTCCATCCATAACTTAATCAACTTGTATTGTATATTATGTAATCTTGAGATACCATAGACACGTATACAATGTTTCGACCTATCATGTCGACACATCTATATATATTTCGGAACAACCATAGACACTCTATATGTGAATGTTGGAGTTAGCTATACAGGGTTGAGGTTGATTCCAAAATATATATAGTTTGAGTTGTGATCAATACTGAAATACGTATACACTGGGTCGTGGATTGATTCAAAATAATATTTATCGATTTATTTCTGTACATCTAATTGTGGACAACTAGTTGTAGGTTACTAACGAGGACAGCTGACTTAATAAACTTAAAACATCAAAATATATTAAAAGTGTTGTAAATATATTTTGAACATACTTTGATATATATGTATATATTGTTATAGGTTCGTGAATCAACCAGTGGCCAAGTCTTACTTCCCGACGAAGTAAAAATCTGTGAAAGTGAGTTATAGTCCCACTTTTAAAATCTAATATTTTTGGGATGAGAATACATGCAGGTTTTATAAATGATTTACAAAATAGACACAAGTACGTGAAACTACATTCTATGGTTGAATTATCGAAATCGAATATGCCCCTTTTTATTAAGTCTGGTAATCTAAGAATTAGGGAACAGACACCCTAATTGACGCGAATCCTAAAGATAGATCTATTGGGCCTAACAAACCCCATCCAAAGTACCGGATGCTTTAGTACTTCGAAAATTATATCATATCCGAAGGGTGTCCCGGAATGATGGGGATATTCTTATATATGCATCTTGTTAATGTCGGTTACCAGGTGTTCACCATATGAATGATTTTTATCTCTATGTATGGGATGTGTATTGAAATATGAAATCTTGTGGTCTATTATTATGATTTGATATATATAGGTTAAACCTATAACTCACCAATATTTTTGTTGACGTTTTAAGCATGTTTATTCTCAGGTGATTATTAAGAGCTTCCGCTGTCGTATACTTAAATAAGGACGAGATTTGGAGTCCATGTTTGTATGATATTGTGTAAAAACTGCATTCAAGAAACTTATTTTGTTGTAACATATTTGTATTGTAAACCATTATGTAATGGTCGTGTGTAAACAGGATATTTTAGATTATCATTATTTGATAAATCTACGTAAAGCTTTTTAAACCTTTATTGATGAAATAAAGGTTATGATTTGTTTTAAAATGAATGCAGTCTTTGAAAAACGTCTCATATAGAGGTCAAAACCTCGCAACGAAATCAATTAATATGGAACGTTTTTAATCAATAAGAACGGGACATTTCACCTATGACTCGGGGTTGACACCAATGAACTCTAAATCCCTACAACCAACGCTCTGATACCATCTGTAGCGACCCGACAAAATCGTCATTGACGGCGCCGTCTACTTAGGTCCCGTCACGTGATCATAAGTCTTTAATATGACGTTTGACCAAAATATGTCGCATTCATTTCAAATGTAATGATGTTTCAAGTTTACAAACGTAGTTCAACAACTAGTGACATTACGATGTTTTACGTACAAATGAAACCTATACGACACAGTTTAAATGTAAAGTCAAAAGATGCTCCAAGTATGCATGTAAACTCGATTCCCAAGCAAGTATCAAAATAGTGAGCGGAAGCATGTAACACCTATCGTTCAAGGACCTAAGAAAAACATAGAAAATCTGTCAACGAAAACGTTGGTGAAATCATAGGTTTAGTAAGTGAGTACGTAAGTAAGTTGAACCACAAGATTTATAGCGTTGAAGTAATTGTAAGAACATTCTAAAAGTTGTTATCACGAGCACCTAATTATCAATGCTTAACTAACATTACCCCATCACAATAGGGTTAGAACATACACTGTTTCTCGTAAATATATTTCATCCGCATAACGGTAGCGAACCATCCGAATGAGGGTTTGTCAAACCCATATAGACATAAAACATAAGTTCTCGCTTACACCCGGTAAGTGTAACTAATGATAATCAAATTGAGGATTTTTGTTCTAACTCGTACGTAGAATGTTTGTTTTCGTACTTGTGTTCACTTTGTTAATCGAAACGTTTATGTTTTTCTCATCCCAAACGTAAGTTTAAAAGAGTAAAAGTGGGACTATGATCTCACCTTGAGTGCACGAGTAATAAAGTACTTCACAAGTAAACGTATCCAAGGACAATTGCTAGTCTTGACCTAAACAAGTAGGTTGTATCAATAACGGTAAACAGGATTGGTCAAAGTTGTTCAATTAGTCTTATGGCTCGTTACGACTCGATAATATAGCATGTGAGTCACGTTGTCAAGTTTCATGTAAGATACATGTATGAAAGCACGTTAGAATGATTGCATAAGTATTTGGTTAAGTTTGATCAAAAGTCAACTTTGGTCGGGTCAAAGTCTACGAAAAAGTCAACACGTTCGGGTCGGGTCTCGAACTATTTTTCTGAGGTTTTTAATCATATATAAGTATGTTAGAACAAGTTACATATGAATCGGAGGTGCGTAGCATACTTAGAATTAAATGAAAAATGACCAACCAAATCAGAACCTGACAGTTCATCTGGACGGCGTCCAAATTTGCTGGACAGCGTCCAGATGTGAAGGCTTGGACGGCGTCCAGGAATCTGGACGGCGTCCAGATCAGTGCCCAGGTCTGATTGCTGATTTTTCACAAGTGCACGAACCAAAACCCAAACAAACACAATTTATGATCCGCAAACAATCAAAACATGTATCTTATACCGTTGGGAAGATAATTTGACGAGGAAAACAACTAAACACATTTCATCAATCAATCTACCACTTACAACAACCAAAACCGCATTTAATGCTCATTATTTATTGCATCCAAGTTCATAAATCTCATTTCATGATTCGGTGATCCATTTTGATATGCCGTTTCGAAGGTAATTAATCACACATTGCAACTAAACACTTACAAGCAACATTGTCAAGCATTTAAGGCATCAAAATTCACATTGAAGACCATCAAACCCTAACCAAAAATCATAAACTCATAAATCATGTTATTGAAGTTTTCTTAATCAACCTACACATCAAAATGAAGCTAGTAATGCTAGTAACACAATTAATACGTGCACTTTAGCATATCAACAACATTTAATCATCCAAAACTCAAGATCAAATACACACTTTTCAAGTTCATGCTAGTTACACTAAAATAACGAGATCGAGCATACAAATCACATAATCATGTTAGACTTGAGCCATAGACACTAATTAACACTTCTATAAGTTAAAATTATCAAGAACACAAAATCTAGTGTTTTTAGAAAGTTAACCAAATGAAATGTAATCGATATGGATTCGAAGAGGAAGATGCGAGGATTTCAACTATGTAATTTGTTTGGATTGATGCTTGCTCAATTTGAAATAGATGATGATTCTTTGTTTGAAGGTTGAGAGAAAAATTGAAGTAGTAAAAGCGAGAAAGAGGAGAATGAATGGAGGAGGGTGGAGTTGACTAGTTGACCTAGTCACCTCTTTGCCCTCTTGGCAAGTTTAGTCCCTCAAGTTTGAATCGGGTGCGTGAATTACCTAAACGAGATAATTTAAAATGCGTTTTAATGAAAGATGTTATAATCATATAATGGACTTTAAAATAGTCTAACGAAAAGTAAACGAAAAAAGGCGGGATGTTACAATAAGGTGATACTCGGCCCAAATAAATTAGGACATGGTGGCCAAAATGATACATCATAAAATGAATCGGCTACTTAATCTGATGTCTAATTTTGCAAGTTGACAGGAAATAAAATAGTGGGGTTTCTCCTTTTTAAAGAATGTCGGTCATCAAGAGGTTAACTAATCCCACTTGCTTTTTGTTAAAACACCTCTTATATAAGCTTTAATCATGCGCTGTTTATATTGAAGTATTATATAACCAAGTTGCAAACTTTATATGGTGGACATATTCTTCTCCTTTTTGTTATATAAAAGAAAAATATGCAGCAGCGGTACTAGGCTGTAACGCATTGGATTGTAGCAGATAGTGCCCGTGGTGATTGTTGTTTGACCGAAACAAGGGTGGCAGGCGATGTGATGGTGATGATGGGTTTTCAAGTGGTGGCGGTTTATAGTGGTATTGAGTAGAAGATGGTGATGATCGAATGGTTTCACAAAGGTGATGAAATGGTGGTCATTTAATGGTAATCGATTATAATGTAAATTGAAGGTTTAATGGTTATAAAAATATGGCGTTTTTGGTTGATGATTTTCGAAACTAGAATGAGATTGTAGCATAAATTGATACGTTTTGGCGATAATAAACGTAAAAGAAAGATTACAAGCTTGTTTGACAATTAGATGATATTTGTTGAAAAAAATCGCCACATCTCAAAGACTTTAAGGTTTCTGATTGTGGGAAATAACGATGTCGAGTTCATCTTTCAAAAGTGGCGTTTGCAGTTGGGTTGCTAAGGTTGTTCGATGATGATTGTAGTAATGGATACCGGAGGTTGAAGGTGGCCGATTATTGCATCGTGAGGTTGTGGTGTTGAGTGACTAGTTAGGTGGTGGTTAATATGGTTAAAGTGGTAGCGGTTTATGGTATCCTAATGGTGGTTTACTTTGGTCTTTCACAGAACAAGAACATTCAACAAGTCACTATTTAAGGTGCAAAGGTGATGGTTTTATGTATGTGTAAGTGTGTGTTTAAAATAGATTATGAAAGGTGATGGTTTTTGGGATAGTTCTCGGGCAACAACCAGAAGGGTGATAGTTTAATCGTAGGAGTAGCTAGGATTATGAGAACTCATGTTGCAGTTAAGTGTTGGGATGAGATGGAAGATTTAAAGAAGGTTGATAGATAGTGGGATGTATGTACTGGGTGCATGCATTTAGATATACTCATATAATAAGTTAGATAGAATATTATAACTAAAAGAAACAAACACAGTGATCTATTAATAAATTTCGGAATTCATAATTGTCAATTATGTATGTGCATATATAATTTATATATATATATAATATTAGTTAGATTAGACTCATAACAGAAAGCTAAATCGTAGTTGATCTAGTGAATCTCAAATTTCAATTTGATACAGTGATCTTAAATAATTAATATCAATCAATTAGCCTTTCAATCAACTACATTCACGGAAGAAAATAGATTGCATAAGTGGTTTGTCTTTCGAATATATAATAATAATAATAATAATAATAATAAATATTAAATTAATCAATGAAAAGAAACGTGCAAACTCATTTAGCATAGATCAGCGGCCTTTTTCGAATATAATATCGTGGTCCATTGCTAAACAGTTAACATATAAAAGTTTTCTTAAAAATTTCAAATATATAGCTTAAGTATAATTAATTATTTCAATCATTAACTGTTTGAAACCTAATTAAAAAGGTTCGTTAATTATCTATTTCTGTTCCAAATAATATGTACGGAGTACTAAAACTTAATCTAAAAAGGTAAAAATATTTTTATCAAACCTAAAATCTTCATAATCGATTTACAGTTAAAATTTTATTTTAAATATTCTTGAGCTCGTATTAGATCTATATAAACACTAGCGAAATGCCAACTGAGTATTACAATTAATTAACTAGTTAATTAATGTATTCAATAAACTTTTATATCTATACATAGATTCATTTAATAATAAGTTCTATTATATCTTATAATATTTTATTTTACAAAATTAGTTCTAATAACTAAATATTATAATATTTCAAATTATATTTTGAATTAATATATATATTTATATTTTAAAATATATATGTATCTATTTATAAATAGTTGTTCGTGAATCGTCAAAAACAGTCGAATGTCAATTGAATATATAAAACAAAATTCAAAATTTTTGAGACTCAACCTATCAGGCTTTTCTTATCGTGTCAAAATATTAAATTGTATCGAGAGTTTGGTTTAAAATTAGTCAAAAATTTTCAGGTCGTCACAGGCAAGGACTCGCGATCGCGAATCGGGGTCGGGTCAGCCAAAGTTTCCAAAACCGAGTTTTCTTGGTCGTTAGGTTGTTTTCTTGTTGAGTTTTGCCTATTTAAGCACCTTATTGTAACGCATACCATGTATCACGAATTATATCAATAAATTCTCTCCGTAGATTAAAGTAATCAACTCTTGATTAAATATAACCACGTTAAATTATCGCGTTCTTATTTTTCTTGTTATTATCTTCGTTTTTCTTTGTGGGAAGAGTGATTTTATGGAAATCACTCATATTGTGGGGTTGTTAAATAGATAACCAAATTATCCAAAGTTTTCTTGGTCTTAAATGACCTAGTCTCGATGAAAAAGGTGATTGCGTTGAGTCCGAATGATAAGATTTTGCAACAATTTGTAGATCATCGAGATCTTAAAGAGGCGTTCAACAAGATCATTTAACCTCAAAATTAAAGTAATTAATTGAAGTTGATGAGTTGTTTTAAAATCTTGCAACATATGTGTATCGGGAGGTTCTAATGGTATAACCATCAAATTCAACAAAGTCAATGCTCCAACAATTAAAAATTCAACCACATGGTCAATCAAGTTGTTAAGCTGTTACAAATAATGTTAGTTAGGTATTTTATTTGTGCCCTAGTAATAATAAGTAGTCTACTAAGATCGCAACTCCCAAGGTTCATGACTAGACCATGCGACCTTGCAACTTGTTGTTTTTTGGACTTTGCCGTAAACTCTAGTGAAATGTCCCGTTCATATTGATTATAAACGTTCCATATTAATTGAATTCATCACGAGGTTTTGACCTCTATATGAGACGTTTTTCAAAGACTGCATTCATTTTTAAAACAACCATAACCTTTATTTTATCGATAAAGGTTTAAAAAACATTACGTAGATTATCAAATAATGATAATCTAAAATATACCGTTTACACACGACCATTACATAATGGTTTACAATAAGAACATATTACATCAATAATAAGTTTCTTGAATGCAGTTTTTACATAATATCATACAAGCATGGACTCCAAATCTTGTCCTTATTTTAGTATGCAACAGCGGAAGCTCTTAATAAAACGTCAACAAAAAATGTTGGTGAGTTATAGGTTTATCCTATATATTATCAAATCATAATAATAGACCACAAGATTTCATATTTCAATATACATCCCATACATAGAGATAAAATTCATTCATATGGTGCACACCTGGTAACCGACATTAACAAGATGCATATAAGAATATCCCCTATCATTCCGGGAAATCCTTCGAACATGATAAAAGCGAATTCTAAGTACTAAAGCATCCGGTACTTTGGATGGGGTTCGTTAGGCCCAATAGATCTATCTTTAGGATTCGCGTCAATTAGTAGATCGATTTACTAATTCTTAGGTTACCAAGCAAAAGGGGCATATTCGGCTTTGATCATTCACCCATATAATGTAGTTTCAATTACTTGTGTCTATTTCATAAAACATTTATAAAACTGCATGTATTCTCATCCCAAAATATTAGATTTTAAAAGTGGGACTATAACTCACTTTCACAGATTTTTACTTCGTCGGGAAGTAAGACTTGGCCACTGGTCGATTCACGAACCTATAACAAATATGTACATATATATCAAAGTATGTTCAAAATATATTTACAACACTTTTAATACATTTTGATGTTTTAAGTTTATTAAGTCAGCTGTCCTCGTTAGTAACCTACAACTAGTTGTCCACAGTTAGATGTACAGAAATAAATCGATATATATTATCTTGAATCAATCCACGACCTAGTGTATACACATCTCAGGCTAGATCACAACTCAAATTATATATATTTTTGGAATCAACCTTAACCCTGTATAGCTAACTCCAACATTACTGCATATAGAGTGTCTATGGTTGTTCCAAATAATATATATACATGGGTCAATATGATATGTCAAAACATTTGCATACGTGTCTATGGTATCCCAAGATTACATAATATATTAGAATACATGTATAATACAATATAAGTAAGCTAGGATATGATTTGTATAGAATTGTTAATATTTCCCGTAGCTACAAAAATCAAAAAAAAAAATATCCAATCTTGTTTTACCCATAACTTCTTCATTTTAAATCCGTTTTGAGTGAATCAAATTGCTATGGTTTCATATTGAACTCTATTATATGAATCTAAACAGAAAAGGTATAGATTTATAGTCTGAAATATAAGTTACAAGTCGTTTTTGTAAGCGGTAGTCATTTCAGTCGAAAAAACGACGTCTTGATGACCATTTTGAAAAACATACTTCCACTGTGAGTTTAACCATAATTTTTGGATATAGTTTCATGTTCATAAGAAAAATTATTTTTCCAGAAGAACAACTTTTAAATCAAAGTTTATCATAGTTTTTAATTATCAAACCTAAAACAGCCCGCGGTGTTACTACTACGGCGTATGTCCGGTTTTACGGTGTTTTTTGTGTTTCCAGGTATTAAATTATTAAGTTAGCATATCATATAGATATAGAACATGTGTTTAGTTGATTTTAAAAGTCAAGTTAGAAGGATTAACTTTTGTTTGCGAACAAGTTTAGAATTAACTAAACTATGTTCTAGTGATTTCAAGTTTAAACCTTCGAATAAGATAGCTTTATATGTATGAATCGAATGATGTTATGAACATCATTACTAACTCAAGTTTTGTGGATAAACCTACTGGAAAAGAGACAAATGGATCTAGCTTCAAAGGATCTTGGATGGCTTGAAAGTTCTTGAAGTAGAATCATGACACGAAAACAAGTTCAAGTAAGATTTCCACTCGAAATAAGATTGTTATAGTTATAGAAATTGAATCAAAGTTTGAATATGAGTATTACCTTATATTAGAAAGATATATTACTGTAACTAAGAATGATTTCTTGAGGTTGGATGATGACTCGACAAGATTGGAAGTAAGCTAGCAAACTTGGAAGTATTCTTGATTTTATGAAACTAGAACTTGTAGAATTTATGAAGAACACTTAGAACTTGGAGATAGAACTTGAGAGAGATCAATTAGATGAAGAAAATTGAAGAATGAAAGTGTTTATAAGTGTTTTTGGTCGGTGGTATATGGATTAGATATAAAGGATGTGTAATTTTGTTTACATGTAAATAAGTCATGAATGATTACTCATATTTTTGTAATTTTATGAGATATTTCATGCTAGTTGTCAAATGATGATTCCCACATGTATTAGGTGACTCACATGGGCTACTAAGAGCTGATCATTGGAGTGTATATACCAATAGTACATACATCTAAAAGCTGTGTATTGTACGTGTACGAATACAGGTGCATACGAGTAGAATTGTTGATGAAACTGAACGAGAATGTAATTGTAAGAATTTTTGTTAAGTAGAAGTATTTTGATAAGTGTCTTGAAGTCTTTCAAAAGTGTATGAATACATATTAAAACACTACATGTATATACATTTTAACTGAGTCGTTAAGTCATCGTTAGTCGTTACATGTGAATGTTGATTTGAAACCTTTAAGTTAACGATCATGTTAAATGTTGTTAACCCAATGTTTATTATATCTAATGAGATGTTAAATTATTATATTATCATGATATTATGATATATTAATATATCTTAATATGATATATATACATTTAAATGTCAATACAACGATAATCGTTACATATATGTCTCGTTTCGAAATCATTAAGTTAGTAGTCTTGTTTTTACATATGTAGTTCATTGTTAATACACCTAATGACATGTTTACTTATCATTTATCATGATTAAACATAGTGTATCAATATCTTAATATGATTCATATGTATTTAGTAAGAAGGTGTTATAACGATAATCGTTATATATATCGTTTCGAGTTTCTTAATTCAATAAACTCAATTTTATGTATATAACTCATTGTTAAAATACCTAATGAGATACTTACTTATCATAATATCATGTTAACTATATATATAATCATATATATGTCATCATATAGTTTTTATAAGTTTTAACGTTCGTGAATCACCGGTCAACTTGGGTGGTCAATTGTCTATATGAAACCTATTTCAATTAATCAAGTCTTAACAAGTTTGATTGCTTAACATGTTGGAAAAACTTAATCATGTAAATAAAAATTTCATTTAATATATATATATATATATATATATATATATATATATATATATATATATATATATATATATATATATATATATATATATATATAACATGGAAAAGTTTGGGTCACTACAGTACCTACCCGTTAAATAAATTTCGTCCCGAAATTTTAAGCAGTTGGAGGTGTTGACGTATCTTCTGGAAATAAATGCGGGTATTTCTTCTTCATCTGATCTTCTCGTTCCCAGGTGAACTCGGGTCCTCTACGAGCATTCCATCGAACCTTAACAATTGGTATCTTGTTTTGCTTAAGTCTTTTAACCTCACGATCCATTATATCGACGGGTTCTTAGATGAATTGAAGTTTTTCGTTGATTTGGATTTCATCTAACGGAATAGTGAGATCTTGTTTAGCAAAAAATTTCTTCAAATTTGAGATGTGGAAAGTGTTATGTACAGCCGCGAGTTGTTGAGGTAACTCAAGTCGGTAAGCTACTGGTCCGACACGATCAATAATCTTGAATGGTCCAATATACCTTGGATTTAATTTCCCTCGTTTACCAAATCGAACAACGCCTTTCCAAGGTGCAACTTTAAGCATGACCATCTCTCCAATTTCAAATTCTATATCTTTTCTTTTAATGTCAGCGTAGCTCTTTTGTTGACTTTGGGCGGTTTTCAACCGTTGTTGAATTTTTATGATCTTCTCGGTAGTTTCTTGTATTATCTCCGGACCCGTAATCTGTCTATCCCCCACTTCACTCCAACAAATCGGAGACCTGCACTTTCTACCATAAAGTGCTTCAAATGGTGCCATCTCAATGCTTGAATGGTAGCTGTTGTTGTAGAAAAATTCTGCTAACGGTAGATGTCGATCCCAACTGTTTCTGAAATCAATAACACATGCTCGTAGCATGTCTTCAAGCGTTTGTATCGTCCTTTCGCTCTGCCCATCAGTTTGTGGATGATAGGCAGTACTCATGTCTAGACGAGTTCCTAATGCTTGCTGTAATGTCTGCCAGAATCTTGAAATAAATCTGTCATCCCTATCAGAGATGATAGAGATTGGTATTCCATGTCTGGAGACGACTTCCTTCAAATACAGTCGTGCTAACTTCTCCATCTTGTCATCTTCTCTTATTGGCAGGAAGTGTGCTGATTTGGTAAGACGATCAACTATTACCCAAATAGTATCAAAACCACTTGCAGTCCTTGGCAATTTAGTGATGAAATCCATGGTAATGTTTTCCCATTTCCATTCCGGGATTTCGGGTTGTTGAAGTAGACCTGATGGTTTCTGATGCTCAGCTTTGACCTTAGAACATGTCAGACATTCTCCTACGTATTTAGTAACATCGGCTTTCATACCCGGCCACCAAAAATGTTTCTTGAGATCCTTGTACATTTTCCCCGTTCCAGGATGTATTGAGTATCTGGTTTTATGAGCTTCTCTAAGTACCATTTCTCTCATATCTCCAAATTTTGGTACCTAAATCCTTTCAGCCCTATACCGGGTTCCGTCTTCCCGAATATTAAGATGCTTCTTCGATCCTTTGGGTATTTCATCCTTTAAATTTCTCTCTTTTAAAACTCCTTGTTGCGCCTCCTTTATTTGAGTAGTAAGGTTATTGTGAATCATTATATTCAGAGATTTTACTCGAATGGGTTCTCTGTCCTTCCTGCTCAAGGCGTCGGCTACCACATTTGCCTTCCCTGGGTGATAACGAATCTCAAAGTCGTAATCATTCAACAATTCAATCCACCTACGTTGCCTCATATTCAGTTTTTTTGATTAAATATGTGTTGAAGACTTTTGTGGTCGGTATATATAATACTTTTGACCCCATATAAGTAGTGCCTCCAAGTCTTTAATGCAAAAACAACCGCGCTTAATTTCAAATCATGCGTCGTATAATTTTGTTCGTGAATCTTCAATTGTCTAGACGCATAAGCAATTACTTTCGTTCGTTGCATTAATACACAACCGAGACCTTGCTTTGAGGTGTCACAATATATCACAAAATCATCATTCCCTTCAGGTAATGACAATATAGGTGCCGTAGTTAACTTTTTCTTCAATAAATGAAATGCTTTCTCTTTTTCATCCTTCCATTCAAATTTCTTCCTTTTATGTGTTAATGCAGTCAAGGGTTTTGCTATTCTGGAAAAGTCTTGGATGAACCTTCTGTAGTAACCAGTTAGTCCTAAAAATTGGCGTATGTGTTTCGGAGTTTTTGGGGTTTCCCACTTTTCAACGGTTTCAATCTTTGCTGGATCCACCTGAATACCTTCTTTGTTCACTATGTGACCGAGGAATTGAACTTCTTCCAACCAAAATGCACACTTTGAAAACTTAGCGTACAGCTTTTCTTTCCTTAACAACTCTAGCACTTTTCTCAAGTGTTCTTCATGCTCTTGATCATTCTTCGAGTAAATAAGTATGTCATCGATGAAAACAATGACAAACTTGTCAAGATATGGCCCATACACTCGGTTCATGAGGTCCATGAACACAGCTGGTGCGTTAGTCAATCCAAATGGCATAACCATAAACTCGTAATGACCGTAACGCGTCCTAAAAGTAGTCTTTGAAATATCATCCTCCTTCACCCGCATTTGATGATATCCAGAACGTAAATCGATCTTTGAATAAACAGACGAGCCTTGTAGTTGATCAAATAAGTCGTCGATTCTCGGTAGTGGGTAGCGGTTCTTAATGGTAAGTTTGTTCAACTCTCGGTAGTCGATACACAACCTGAATGTACCATCTTTCTTCTTGACAAACAAAACAGGAGCTCCCCACGGTGATGTGCTTGGTTGAATGAAACCACGCTCTAAAAGTTCTTGTAATTGGCTCTGAAGTTCCTTCATTTCTCTAGGTGCGAGTCTACGAGATATTGGTGCAGCTCCCGGTACAAGGTCTATTTGAAATTCAACGGATCGGTGTGGAGGTAGTCCCGGTAATTCTTTCAGAATACATCGGGAAATTCTTTTACGACGGGAATATTATTGATGTTCTTTTCTTCGGAATTGACTTTCTCGACGTGTGCTAGCACAGCATAGTAACCTTTTCTTATTAGTTTTTGTGCCTTCAGGTTACTAATAAGATTTAACTTTGCGTTGCTCTTTTCTCCGTACACCATTAAGGGTTTTCCTTTTTCTCGTATAATGCGAATTGCATTTTTGTAACAAACGATCTCTGCTTTCACTTCTTTCAACCAGTCCATACCGATTATCACATCAAAACTCCCTAACTCTACTGGTATCAAGTCAATCTTAAATGTTTCGCTAACCAGTTTAATTTCTCGATTCCGACATATATTATCTGCTGAAATTAATTTACCATTTGCTAATTCGAGTAAAAATTTACTATCCATAGGCGTCAATGTGCAACTTAATTTAGCACAAAATTCTCTACTCATATAGCTTCTATCCGCACCCGAATCAAATAAAACATAAGCAGATTTATCGTCAATAAGAAACGTACCCGTAACAAGCTCCGGGTCTTCCTGTGCTTCTGCCGCATTAATATTGAAAACTCTTTCACGGCCCTGCCCATTAGTATTCCCCTGATTCGGGAAATTTCTAATAATGTGGCCCGGTTTTCCACATTTATAACAAACAGCATTGGTATTACTTGCTCCGACACTATTCGTTTCGGCATTACTTGTTCCGGCATTATTTGCTCCCTTAGTTCTGTTAAACTTTGGTCCGTAGACCTCACACTTTGTCGCGCTATGACCATTTCTTTTACACCTGTTGTAAAATGTTGTGCAAAACCCCTGGTGATTTTCTTCACACCTATGACATGGCTGTTTTTGGTTTTTGTTGCCGTTGTTGTTATTGAGGTTATTGTTGGGATTGTTATTGTTGTTGAAACGGTTGTTGAAGTTGTTATTGTTGTTGGGATGTTTGTTGTAGTTATTGTTAGGATTGCGGTTATTGTTGCGATTGTTGTTGCGGTTGTTGGGATAGTTGTTGCGATTGTGGTTATAATTATTATTGTTGTTGTACTGGTTACTCTTGTCACCGTTTTCCTCCCACTTCCTCTTGAGTTGTTTCGTGTTGGCTTCTTCAGCCGCCTGCTCTTTAATTCTTCCCTCAATCTGATTTATGAGTTTATGAGCCATTCGACTTGCCTTCTATATAGAAGCGGGCTCGTGTGAACTTACATATTCTTGAATTCTTACTGGTAACCCTTTTACAAACGCGTCGATCTTCTCTTCTTCATCTTCGAATGCTCCCAGACACAATAGGCACAACTCTGTAAATCGTCGTTCATATGTGGTAACATCGAACCCTTGTGTTCGTAACTCTCTAAGTTCTGCCTTGAGTTTATTGACTTCGTTTCTAGGACGGTACTGCTCGTTCATCAATTGCTTGAATGCCGACCACGGTAGTGCGTAAGCAGCATTTTGTCCTACCTGTTCAAGATAGGTGTTCCACCACGTTAACGCAGTACCTGTGAAGGTATGCGTAGCGTACTTAACTTTGTCCTCTTCAGTACACTTACTTATGGCAAACACCGATTCGACTTTCTCGGTCCACCGTTTCATTCCAATTGGTCCTTCGGTTCCATCAAATTCCAAAGGTTTGCAGGCAGTGAATTCTTTGTAGGTGCATCCTACACGATTTCTTGCGCCGTTAGCTGCATTGCTAGATTCAGCGTTATTGTTGGTATGTAGCGCAGCCTGTACTGCGGCTATGTTTGCAGCAAGAAAGGTACGAAATTCCTCTTCGTTCATATTCATGGTGTGTCGAGTAGTCGGTGCCATTTCCTTCAAAATAGACAACTGAATCGAGTTAATCATACAGAATATTAAGAGTAGTCAATAGTATTCCGTAGCATAATATGAACTCATTTATAAAAGCTTTTTCTTCATATTAGCGTTTTATAAGTTTAAATTCGGGTACTACCTACCTGTTAAGTTCATACTTAGTAGCTAATATACAATTCAACTACTACAATTCCATATGAAAAACTAATTATAATAATATATCACATACAAATATTCTTCAAACTTACAACTTCGCTATATTACATATAACATGAAATATAGTACACTATGATACATGACAGTTTTGAAGATAAATCTAGTTAATATGCAAGTTGTTCAGCAAAGGAAATAAAGACACGTAATTCATAAGTCCAGAAACAAGTCATGCATTCTGGTTTTACTAAGACGACTTCCCATCCTTGGTCTTGTGGAAAATAACCGTTATGACCATTGGCTAGGCAGCATGTTGTAACGTCGTCAAAAGGACGAGGGTTTCGTAATGTCCAACAGCCCCGTAATAATCTAAAAACCTTGTTTCTCACCGCAACTACTGAACCCGTCACTTGTGGGAAGGTTTTATTTAAAAGTTGCAATCCGATATTCTTTTTCTCACTTTGGTAAGAAGCGAACATCACTAACCCGTAAGCATAACATGCTTCTTTATGTTGCATGTTAGAAGCTCTTTCTAATTCACGAAATCCTATGTTGGGATATGTTGAGTCAAAATAGGTTCTTAACCCGTAGCGTAAAATTGCATTTGGGTTCCCCGCATTTAACACTTTAAAGAAAACACGGCGTAACTTACGATCTCCCCAATGTGATATACCCCACCTATCAAAGGAAAGCCTTTTATAAACTAAGGCATTTCTGGAAAGTCTTTCAAATGTTTGACAGGCTAATTTCGCCATAACTAAATGTGCTGATGAATTCTGACCGACTCTAGACAAGATTTCCTCAATCATATCCTCTGGTAGTCTTCTAAAATATTCGGTTGTCTACCCTTAACGTCCATTTTGTTTTTATACTGTAAAATAGACAAGGATTAGATTTGTAATAACAAACAATACAAGCAATTTTTACATAGAACATAAAAGTACAAGCACACTACAATACATATAATACACAACATGATTACAACCCTCTAATCTGAATCACTGGTTTCTTCTTCTTCGGACTTGGTTCGTTTTCCTAATTTTCTAGGAATATATGGTGTTCCTCTAATACGAGTCGTCGTTTTCCACATTGGTTTAGAAAAACCTGGTGGTTTAGAGGTTCCCGGGTTATTGTCATGATATTGAAAATACGGGTGTTGACGGTACATATAAAGTTCATCGGGGTCGGAATCAGATTTCTCTATTTTGATGCCTTTTTCCTTATTATTTTCTTTTGCCTCATTAAATTGGGTCGAGGTAATTTCTATAACATCATCGGAATCCTCATCAGGATCCGATTCGTCGGAAAATTGGTAATTTTCAAAATATTTTACTTCCTTAGCGGAAACACCATTGACCATTATTAACTTTGGTCCATTGGTTGAGGATTTTATTTTATTTGACCGGTTTTCTGTGGTTCCTACTATTCCCCCCTTCGGAACCTCTTCTTCTTCCGGTTCCTCTTCTTCTGGTTCCTCTTCTTCTGGTTCCTCTTCTTCCTGTTCTTCGGGAACTTGTGAATCTTGCCAATATATATTCGACTCTTCGTTATCATTAGGTGAGTCAATGGGATTTGTGCTAGAGGTATACATCTATCACACAATATCAAACATGTTAAGAGATTAATATACCACATAATATTTACATGTTAATAATATATAGTTTCCAACAAAAATGTTAAGCAATCGTTTTTTTTTTTTTTTTTGGAAGAAAAACACGGTCGAAGTCCAGACTCACTAATGCATCCTAACAAACTCGGTGAGACACACTAATGCAATTTTATGGTTCTCTAAGACCAACGCTCGGATACCAACTGAAATGTCCCGTTCATATTGATTATAAACGTTCCATATTAATTGATTTCGTCGCGAGGTTTTGACCTCTATATGAGACGTTTTTCAAAGACTGCATTCATTTTTAAAACAACCATAACCTTTATTTTATCGATAAAGGTTTAAAAAGCATTACGTAGATTATCAAATAATGATAATCTAAAATATACCATTTACACACGACCATTACATAATGGTTTACAATAAGAACATATTACATCAAAAATAAGTTTCTTGAATGCATTTTTTACATAATATCATACAAGCATGGACTCCAAATCTTGTCCTTATTTTAGTATGCAACAGCGGAAGCTCTTAATAAAACGTCAACAAAAAATGTTGGTGAGTTATAGGTTTATCCTATATATTATCAAATCATAATAATAGAACACAAGATTTCATATTTCAATATACATCCCGTATATAGAGATAAAATTCATTCATATGGTGAACACCTGGTAACCGACATTAACAAGATGCATATAAGAATATCCCCTATCATTTCGGGAAATCCTTCGGACATGATAAAAACGAATTCGAAGTACAAAAGCATTCGGTACTTTGGATGGGGTTCGTTAGGCCCAATAGATCTATCTTTAGGATTCGCGTCAATTAGTAGATCGGTTTACTAATTCTTAGGTTACCAAGCAAAAGGGGCATATTCGGCTTCGATCATTCACCCATATAATGTAGTTTTAATTACTTGTGTCTATTTCGTAAAACATTTATAAAACTGCATGTATTCTCATCCCAAAATATTAGATTTTAAAAGTGGGACTATAACTCACTTTCACAGATTTTTACTTCGTCGGGAAGTAAGACTTGGCCACTGGTCGATTCACGAACCTATAACAAATATGTACATATATATCAAAGTATGTTCAAAATATATTTACAACACTTTTAATACATTTTGATGTTTTAAGTTTATTAAGTCAGCTGTCCTCGTTAGTAACCTACAACTAGTTGTCCACAGTTAGATGTACAGAAATAAATCGATATATATTATCTTGAATCCATCCACGACCCAGTGTATACACGTCTCAGGCTAGATCACAACTCAAAGTATATATATTTTTGGAATCAACCTCAACCCTGTATAGCTAACTCCAACATTACTGCATATAGATTGTCTATGGTTGTTCCAAATAATATATATACATGGGTCGATATAATATATGTCAAAACATTTGCATACGTGTCTATGGTATCCCAAGATTACATAATATATTAGAATACATGTATAATACAATATAAGTTAGCTAGGATATAATTTGTATAGAATTGTTAATATTTCCCGTAGCTACAAAAATCAAAAAAAAATATCCAATCTTGTTTTACCTATAACTTCTTCATTTTAAATCCGTTTTGAGTGAATCAAATTGCTATGGTTTCATATTGAACTCTATTTTATGAATCTAAACAGAAAAAGTATAGATTTATAGTCACAAATATAAGTTACAAGTTGTTTTTGTAAGAGGTAGTCATTTCAGTCGAAAGAACGACGTCTTGATGACCATTTTGAAAAACATACTTCCACTTTGAGTTTAACCATGATTTTTGGATATAGTTTCATGTTCATAAGAAAAATCATTTTCCCAGAAGAACAACTTTTAAACAAAGTTTATCATAGTTTTTAATTATCAAACCCAAAACAGCCCGCGGTGTTACTACGACGGCGTATGTCTGGTTTTACGGTGTTTTTCGTGTTTCCAGGTTTTAAATCATTAAGTTAGCATATCATATAGATATAGAACATGTGTTTAGTTGATTTTAAAAGTCAAGTTAGAAGGATTAACTTTTGTTTGCGAACAAGTTTAGAATTAACTAAACTATGTTCTAGTGATTTCAAGTTTAAACCTTCGAATAAGATAGCTTTATATGTATGAATCGAATGATGTTATGAACATCATTACTACCTCAAGTTTTGTGGATAAACCTACTGAAAAAGAGACAAATGGATCTAGCTTCAAAGGATCTTGGATGGCTTGAAAGTTCTTGAAGTAGAATCATGACACGAAAACAAGTTCAAGTAAGATTTCCACTCGAAATAAGATTGTTATAGTTATAGAAATTGAATCAAAGTTTGAATATGAGTATTACCTTGTATTAGAAAGATATCTTACTGTAAATAAGAAAGATTTCTTGAGGTTGGATGATCACTCTACAAGATTGGAAGTAAGCTAGCAAACTTGGAAGTATTCTTGATTTTATGAAACTAGAACTTGTAGAATTTATGAAGAACACTTAGAACTTGAAGATAGAACTTGAGAGAGATCAATTAGATGAAGAAAATTGAAGAATGAAAGTGTTTGTAGGTGTTTTTGGTCGTTGGTATATGGATTAGATATAAAGAATGTGTAATTTTGTTTACATGTAAATAAGTCATGAATGATTACTCATATTTTTGTAATTTTATGAGATATTTCATGCTAGTTGTCAAATGATGGTTCCCACATATGTTAGGTGACTCACATGGGCTGCTAAGAGCTGATCATTGGAGTGTATATACCAATAGTACATACATCTAAAAGCTGTGTATTGTACGAGTACGAATACGAGTGCATACGAGTAGAATTGTTGATGAAACTGAACGAGGATGTAATTGTAAGCATTTTTGTTAAGTAGAAGTATTTTGATAAGTGTCTTGAAGTCTTTCAAAAGTGTATGAATACATATTAAAACACTACATGTATATACATTTTAACTGAGTCGTTAAGTCATCGTTAGTCGTTACATGTAAATGTTGATTTGAAACCTTTAAGTTAACGATCTTGTTAAATGTTGTTAACCCAATGTTTATTATATCTAATGAGATGTTAAATTATTATATTATCATGATATTATGATATATTAATATATCTTAATATGATATATATACATTTAAATGTCAATACAACGATAATCGTTACATATATGTCTCGTTTCGAAATCATTAAGTTAGTAGTCTTGTTTTTACATATGTAGTTCATTGTTAATACACTTAATGACATGTTTACTTATCATTTATCATGATTAAACAGAGTGTATTAATATCTTAATATGATTCATATGTATTTAGTAAGAAGTTGTTATAACGATAATCGTTATATATATCGTTTCGAGTTTCTTAATTCAATAAACTCAATTTTATGTATATAACTCATTGTTAAAATACCTAATGAGATACTTATCATAATATCATGTTAACTATATATATAATCATATATATGTCATCATATAGTTTTTACAAGTTTTAACGTTCGTGAATCACCGGTCAACTTGGGTGGTCAAATGTCTATATGAAACCTATTTCAATTAATCAAGTATTAACAAGTTTGATTGCTTAACATGTTGGAAAAACTTAATCATGTAAATAAAAATTTCATTTAATATATATATATATATATATATATATATATATATATATATATATATATATATATATAAACATGGAAAAGTTTGGGTCACTACATCTAGATCGTGACTTGAATTTGCTTGAGCATGACTCACAAATCACGAGTTGCATACTCATTTTGCGACTTTCGAAGACATTTTGACAATAACTTTTATTAGGGTGAATCGATAGTTATTTCATAAAATGGACTATCCCACCAAAGAAAATAGACTATAGAGATTTAGAATTAATTCACTTTTTCATTCATATCCGTGAACCAAAAGCTAGTTACATATTTATAGTACTACATATAAAAGCGAATTAAACATGCAAGTTACATAACCAACCAACTACACTAACTAAAAGAAAATGACTCGAATTAAACGTGCACGTGCATAGCTAAAAATAAACTACTAATTAATTAAACAACTTCTAAAGAACGTAGCAAAGTGACATCCGTGGGTGAAATAAGACGTGAGACTAGCATGATTAATTTATATTTTACATAAACAATTATTTATAAATAAAAATAACAAAAATATATGGTAATAATTGAATAACGGGTGTGTTAAAAAAAGGTGTTAGTGAATCTTCCGTTTCTGGGTCTGGTGATGTTGGGCACAAAACGGGTGTAAAGAATATTTGAAAATCAGTGGTGACTTATGATAGTGGGACCGACAACGGTTCCGGGTTAGTTGAAGTGGATCGGAACCTTAGTTTTTTTTTTAAGTCTCGAGAAGGAAGACTCGCTTCCCACTCCCATACCAGGTATTAGGATTGGCAATGCTTCGTCAAAGGTATCATCATATGCGATTGAAAATCGGGGAGGCAAGAAATTTAATCGTTTGAAGGTTGATGGTGTCGTTGTTAAACCGATCATAAAGACTCAGAAAGGCAAAG
Source organism: Rutidosis leptorrhynchoides (assembly GCF_046630445.1). Classification (NCBI taxonomy): domain Eukaryota; kingdom Viridiplantae; phylum Streptophyta; class Magnoliopsida; order Asterales; family Asteraceae; genus Rutidosis; species Rutidosis leptorrhynchoides. The sequence goes on from NC_092336.1 coordinate 483,503,081, forward strand.
GTAAAGGTAAAGCTATTATCGGGTAGTTTTTGAGCGGTTTTGGTTTGTTTCTATCTTTGTTGTTTTTAGTTAGGTTTGGATTTTGTATTGGTTGTGATTTTCTTGATTGTGTTCCATATGGGTTTTAGTGTTTCGGTTGATCATGGCTCGGGCTAAGTTAGCTTAAGCTCTTTGTTTAGTTTTTGGAATGTTTTCTACTTTCGAGCCTTGGTTTGTGGTTGAATCGATTGTATATTTGTTCGGGTCTTTTTTATCGATTAATGAAAAGACTTTGTTATATGTTATCGTTATTTTGCAAAAAAAAAAAAAAAAAAAAAAAAAAAAAAAAAAAAAACTAGGTCATAGAATGTGACATTGACCCATGCTCGTATCACAAATACATACATCAATTCTACTAGCTGAAGACCCGCGACTTCGCGGGGTTATTTGATTTATTATTATAGTGAAAAATGCTTTGAATCTATTTATTATAGCAATATAGTATCGTTGGTTTACACGAAAGAATAAAAAATATTTTTTATATTCTCTAAAAAAAACATTGTGATAATATCAATAATGAAAGGTGATCACACATTCGGTCTACTTTCCCACAAATTATGTAATGGCCCGTACTTTTTCGATCGTTCTATACTTATAAGATTAATATTTACATAAATTAAACCTTACCAACATGATAAGCAATCCAAATTGTTGAGATTTATGTTTTTGAAAAGAGTTTTACACAACGTTTGACCGTCTAGTTGACCGATGATATCACGAACTATATAACATATGATAATTATACGTTTGTGTATATATATGTATATATACATACTTAACATGATCTAAGGATGTTGTAATACCTCATTTTGTATTAATAACAATAAGTTATAAGTATATTTTGAAACTACTAACTTAAGTTTTCAAAACAATAACCATACGTAACGTTATTTGACATAAATACTTATGACCTATAATGTTTATACATATATCGTATATATAATGTATTTAATCACTTTTTAAGGATTTAAATACATAAAACAATATAAGTGTATTCACAAAAGATAGCTATATTTGAATCCTCGTTCCGTTTTCACAAGATTTCTATACGTATATCTAGAGTATATGTACTCGTATCATACCTAGCTTCTATACGTATTTACTATTGGTATATACACATCAAATCACCACCTAATCAGCTCCTATTGTTGCCCTCACCAAGAGGTAAACTCATTTTAACCTCTAGCATCAATAATTACACAAGATTACAAGCTAGAACTTTGTTTTTGTCTACCATAGGTCACGCCATTTATGGCTATAAAGATGACCATTTTTGATTCAATTACTACTTCAATCTCCTAGCTAAAACACACACACTTAGAAGCCTTAAACCCTTTATCATCTTAGCTCACAATCATGAAGATCTAGCTTCAAAAACATCACTTAATCACCCTAAGAAAACCGTTACAAAAACACTTCAAGAATCCTTCCAAGAACACAAGTTTACTTCCAATCTTTCATCCAACTCCACCACTCTTTTGGTTCTAGGTTTTTACTTCTCTTTTACAGCAATCTTGTCCAAGTAACTTGAGGTAGTAACTTTGTTCATAACCTTATTCGATTCATATATATATAGCTATCTTATTTTATGGTATACAATTTTAACAACAAGAACATAGTTTGAATGATTTCAAACTTGTTTGCAAACTAAATAGATCCTTCTAACTTAACTTTTAAAATACTTCAAGACCTGTAATATATCATAAATATATGCTAATTTAACAAGGTATAACTTGGTTTTTCAAAGAACACCTTAAAAACTGAATTTACGACGTCGGAGTGCAACCGGGGGCTGTTTTGGGTTGGATAATTAAAAACTATCTTGAACCTTGAATTGGAGGTTTATTTTATGGAAAAATGATATTTACTATGAATATGATAACACATAAAAATTTCATGATTTAACTCAAAGTATAAGTATTTTTAGAAAAATAATCATTTAAGGTTGTTTACATGATGGAAAATGATTAACTTCATAAGTTTCACCAAAGTTTGACCTATGACCTGTGATTTCGAATACAAACTAAGGTATTTACAGTTCATATTCTTAAATAAGGACTCGATCCAAGGAAGTGGCAAGTTGAACCAACGAAAACGGAGTTGTAACGAAGAAACTATGACCAAAACAAAATCGGATATCCAAGACTAGTTTAGCCACGAAAATAATTGGAGAAAAATTAAATAAATCACATTTTTTTAAAATAACATGATATTTTATATATATGTACTCATAATTTAATTTTATATATTTCAGGATCACCCGTAAACAATACGAGAAGATTAATCATAAGATCCCATGATTGTACGCAACACGTCATTTGACAACACCGGTACTTTTTGTACGCAACACGTCATTTGACAACACCGGTACCGTGGGTCAAGATTAATCCCGACCAATACGAATACGATGGGGGTTTTATTTATTTCGATGGGGGTTTTATTTATTTCGATGGGGGTTTTATTTATTTCGATGGGGGTTTTATTTATTTCGATGGGGGTTTATTTATTTATTAAACACCTAAATATGAACCATTAAAATTGAATTGCTAACTACGGACTAAGAAGACATTAAAAGTATTATAAGTATATATATGTGACGATTGTTTAAAATGAAAATATATTGATAAATTATATATGAATAGGTTCGTGATATCAACCGGAGACCAAGTCAAAATATATATATCTTCAAGGCAAAAGTGAGTATATAGTCCCACTTTTAAACTCTAAACATTTCGGGATGAGAATACATGTATTTTATGTTTTACGATATGGACACAAGTAACTGAAAAATATATTCTACGTTGAGTTGTACCACTGGCATACTTCCCTGTAGCTTGGTAACTACTATTTACAACGGTATTGTAAACGCGAATCCTGTTGATAGATCTATCGGGCCTGACAACCCCAACCGGACTGGACGACCAGTATTCAACGGTTGCACAGTACTTCGTTTCGTGACTATACTTGGTACGGTGTAGTAAGATTTCATAATAAAGGGAATATGCGACGTGATTAAATGTTAAGTATGGTTACCAAGTGCTCAACCACTTAGAATATTTTTATTAAAATGTTTATATATGAAATCTTGTGGTCTATATATATATATATTGCTGCCGGCATTAAACCTATATCTCACCAACTTTATGTTGACGTTTTAAGCATGTTTATTCTCAGGTGATAACTAAAAGCTTCCGCTGCAACATGTTGAATTTAAGCAAGATCTTGAGTATGCATATTTGTGTCAAAAATAAAACTGCATATCCGAGGAATTGTAATTTAAAATATGCTAGAAATCGTATTGTTATCATCACATGTAAAGTTTGTAAGTCTAAGATTATCGCTAAACGATAATCATCTTTTTATTGTCTAAAGCTTGTATTAAAATAAGAGTTATGGTTTGTAATGTAAAATAAATGCAGTTGTTCTTTTAAAAATGTCGCATATAGAGGTCAATACCTCGCAATGAAATCATACGTTATCTAACTCGTTCTTATGGTTAAGGACGGGTTATGACATGTGGTATCAGAGCGGTGGTCTTAGCGAACCAGGTTTGCATTAGTGTGTCTAACTGATAAGTCGTTAGGATACATTAGTAAGTCTGGACTTTGACCGGGTCTGATTTAAAAACCATTGCTTATCATTGTTGGTTAAAATTTATATGTAAATATTATGTAGTACTAATGGGTTACTTGTTGTGTGATAGATGTCGGGCTCAAAACTTGTCATCACATTCAGCGACTCCGAATCAGAATCTTCAGATGGTGTTCCAGTCATTAACCTATCCGATGACGAAAATAATATCTTTGGGGAAGACTCACAAATTCCGGATGAACCGACTATAGAGAACCCGGAAAGTGAACCCGAGGAGGAAAGTGAACCCGAGGAGGAAAGTGAACCCGAGGAAGAAATACAGGAAATTACAAAAGACAAGTTCGAACTAGGAAAGAAACGAAAGGCTAATGAATTAGAAAATTCAAATCCCGAGGTTAGTGAGGATGATGTGGCACCAACTCCACTAGACACTACCACCCCTATTCCCGCTATTCCTATTCGTTCTATCCCGGCATCCAGTTCTTCAGCCCCACAGCCAAAATATAGGGAGACACCGCCAAAATATAGGCAGACAGCCAGGATAAGCGTTAAGCAATTCTTTGAACCTAAACGTCCTAGAAAATAGACCAAACGATGCGCTGCCGTATTAAACCATGGGATCATATAATGTTTTGTATAATATTATTAGTGTGGTTTGCTTAATGTTCGATGTAAGATAAGCATATGTAAAATAGTGAAGTATGAAATGCAATAATTTTCCATAGTTAAGTATTATTTAGATGGTAGTAATTGGTTCTGTACTAAGCTATTAAGTATGGACATTAACGGGTAGGTACTACCCTAGATATAATTATAAAACGCTAATAAGAAGAAAAGGCTTTTATAATAATACCTGGTTCATATTATTAATAAGCTATAATGTACTGTATATATACACTACAACTATAATATTCCATGTGAATAATTATTTTCTTTTCATTCTTATAGAAGAATATGGCGCGATTGAATCGAATGACGGAACAAGAAGTCGAGGAATTCATCAACCAGCGAGTGAACGACAGAATGTTATGGGTCGAGGCTGCAAGAGCTGCTGCAGTTAACCCAAATCCTCGTGTAGGATGCACCTACAAAACTTTTCAAGCTTGCAAGCCCTCATCATTCAGTGGAACAGAAGGACCGATCGGTTTAACCCGGTGGATAGAAAAGATGGAGACTGTGTTTAAAATCAGTGGTTGTGTTGAAAAGGACATGACCAAGTATGCATCGTGCACTTTACAAGATAGTGCACTCACGTGGTGGAAAAATTTTGTGAAGGCTGTAGGAGGAGATGTAGCTTATGATACTCCATGGGAAGAATTCAAAACAATGTTAATCAACGAATATTGTCCAAGGAACGAGGTTAGGAAGTTGGAAGATGAATTACGAAGTCTGAAGGTTATTGGTACTAAAATCACCAACTACAATCAGCGATTCATGGAATTAGTTTTGCTATGTCCTGAATTGGTTCCAACCGAAGAACGGAAGATTGAAATGTACAAAGATGGGTTGCCCAAAAAGGTCAAGGCAAATGTTACAGCATCGAAACCTAAGACAATTCATGAAGCTATAACCATGGCAAACGAGCTAATAGATCAGGTCATCATGGATAAGAAAGTATCCAATACTGATGTGAAGGTATCAGGTAACAAAAGAAAGTGGAATGGAAATTATGATCGAGGTAACCAACAACAATCTTTTAAGAAACAAAAAATCACGCAAGGTGCGGGTAGTGGTTTAAGCTTTGGTTACAAAGGACAAAATCCTTTATGCAACCGATGCCACAAACATCACTCTGGTTACTGTAATGTGGTATGCAACAAATGTAATCGAAAGGGTCATCTTGCTGAAGATTGTAGGGCTCTCGTTACAAATACAAATGGTACCAAGACTCCTGCCACCAATGCAAATAGAACTGCTTTGGCTACCATTACTTGTTATGGGTGTGGAAAACAAGGTCACTATAAGAGCCAGTGCCCGAATCCTGAGAAGAATATCGGACCTGCACGTGGGAGAGCATTTATTATTAATGCTAGAGAGGCATGTGAAGACCCGGAGCTTGTTACGGGTACGTTTACCATTAATAACTTATCAGCATCTATTATATTTGATACTGGTGCCGATAGAAGTTACGTGTGTAGAAATTTTTACACTAAATTGAATTGTTCATCATTACCTCTAGATGCTAAGTACATGATTGAGTTAGCTAATGGTAAACTAATTAAAGCCGATAAAATTTGCCGTGATTGTAAAATAAATTTAGCCGGAGAAATATTTAAGATTGATTTGATACCCGTAGAATTAGGAAGTTTTGATGTAATAGTCGGCATGGACTGGATGTCTGATAGTGCTCCAAATGAACATATATTTAGTAGCAATATCGTTCCAATATGTAAAGTTTTTAAATGTAATTTCCTTATTTTTAGTTGTAATAGTTAAATAAATAAGTGCGAAGACGAAAGACGCAAATCGCTCGAAAATGAAGATTTAAAGACAAAAACGAAGATTTGAAAGACCAAAACATCCAAAAAGCTCAAATGTACAAGATACAATTCAAAAGGTTCAATTTATTGATGAGAAACGTCTAAAAATGACAAGAGTACAAGTTACAAAACGCAAAGTACAAGATATAAAATTGTACGAAAGGACGTTCGAAAATCCGAAACCAGGACATGAACCAACTCTCAACGCTCGACGCAACGGTGTAAAAATTACAAGTCAACTATGCACAAGAATAAAATATAATATTTAAATAATTCATAATAAGAATAATATTAAATAATAAAAAGTTGTTAATTGAGCATAGTTCAGGGGTCGTAAATGAAAATTCAATTTCTAATTTGCCTATAAAAGAGATATTACGTTCGATGATGAAGGGGGGAAGAAATTCTTTCCGATCTTTTTTTTCTTCTATCAATTATCAATATCAATTATCAATATCTATATTCTATATCTCTATCATAATGTTAATGTAATAAGATATAACAATAATCTTAATTTTAAGTTTAAATTATGATAATAATAAAATTTATGATAGAGATCATTTGAGTGTGTAAGTCGAAATTCTGTCCGTGTAACGCTACGCTATTTTTAATCATTGTAAGTTATGTTCAACCTTTTTACATTAATGTCTCGTAGCTAAGTCGTTATTATGCTTATTTAAAATGAAGTAATCATGATGTTGGGCTAATTACTAAAATTGGGTAATTGGGCTTTGTACCATAATTGGGGTTTGAACAAAAGAACGACACTTGTGGAAATTGAACTATGGGCTATTAATAGATGGGGGGTATTGTCTAATTGAGTGACAACTCATTGGAGTCTGTCGAACCTATCTTCAAATTAATTAACCTAATAATTAATAATGATTATGGTTGTCCTATTTAGTGATGTTCATATGGAATCTGTTATAATCATTTAATTAATCAATTGGGTTGGGTAATTGATTATTCATTCTGATCAAGTGGATGAATTAATATTCATAAACTAATTAAAACAGGGGTGAATTACATACAGTGATAACTGGTGTAATTGTTGACAGAAGTGATAACTGCGTCACAGTTTAAATCCTTAATCAGTTGGAATATTTGACTTCGGGTATAAGGGTAATTTGACGAGGATACTCGCACTTTATATTTATGACCGATGGACTATTATGGACAAAAACCAGATAAACGTATCAAATAAACCAGGACAAAGGACAATTAACCCATGGTAATAAATTAAAATCAACACGTCAAACATCATGATTACGGAAGTTTAAATAAGCATAATTCTTTTATTATATTTCTCATCGTAATTTTATTTTTTGTCATTTTATTTATCGCAATTTATTTTACGCACTTTAACTTTTGTCATTTATTTTTACGCTTAAAATCGACAAACCGGTCATTAAACGGTAAAACCCCCATTTTATAATAATACTACTACTTATTTATATATATATTTTTACAAATAAACTTAATAATATAGCGTTAACTTCACCAGCTCCCTGTGGAACGAACCGGACTTACTAAAAACTACACTACTCTACGATTAGGTACACTGCCTATAGTGTTGTAGCAAGGTTTAGGTATATCCCATCCGTAAATTAATAAAACTTGTGTCATATTTTGTAGTATTTTGTATTAAAAATAATACTATTTCGTACCCTCACGCTACACCATCAAGTTTTTGGCGCCGCTGCCGGGGAGCGCTAAAACGCTATATTTTTAATTATAATAATATTGAAATAAAATATAATAATATAATAATATTGAAATAGAATATAATAATATAATAATATTGAATTAGAATATAATAATATAAAAATTTTAAGAATCAAAAGTTTACGTAAATTTTAAAAACAAAAGTCGTATTTATTAAATACTTCAGGGGTATATTATGTAACTTATAATTAATAATTGCTATCATGTCGCTTTCATGTGAATAGTAAATTAATTAATTAATTTTCATTTACTATTCATGAATAGTAAATGAATTAAAAAAAAAAAAAAGTTTTAAAAAAAATTATAATTATAAAAAAAAAAAAAAAAAAAAATTATTAATTTGTAAAAAAAAAATCGTTTTTAAAAAAAAAAAAAAAAAAAAAAAAAATCGTTTTTAAAAAAAAAAAAAAAAAGAAAAAAATCGTTTTTTAAAAAAAAAAAAAAAAAAAAAATTTGTAAAAAAAAAAAAAAAAAAACGTAAAAAAAAAAAAAAAAAAAAAAAACAAAAACGTAAAAAAAAAAAAAAAAAAAAAAAAAAAAAAAAAAAAAAAAATTATTAAAAAAAAAATATATATATTTTTAAAATTTTGTCTATAAAAAAAAAAAAAATGTTTTTTTAGTTTTATTACCTTTAGATTTTTAGACTATAGTCGCAACTTTTAGTATTAAGTTTAGTTTTGCCATAGTTATTTTTACTTCTAGAATTTTTAGGCTTTGCCGTAAAATCCCTTAAGTGTTTATTCCTTAGACTAAGTTTTAGGTGCTTTAGAATTTTACGACGCCGTATTTCGCACTACTTTCTTATTTTTATTTTTCGACGCCTATTTTTCGACCTTTTATTTTTCGACATTTTTCGACGCGCAATCTATCTCTTTCTTATTTCTCGCCATTCTAGTTTTTAGGACTTAGAATTTTTTTCTACTTCTTCTCTAAATTTCTTAAAATTACGAAAATTTATTTTAAGTGGTTAAATTGATAGACATCAAAATTTTCTGGTTCGTAGTAATAGTTGGATTTGTACGTGGACCGGGTTATTGGAGCCAAACAGTCCTCAATTATATTGAGACCAAACGAATCCTGCCCCTCTGCTGCATCTTTTGGCTATTCGAAACGTGGGCAAAATCAGAAAAGTCTATTAATTGGATAACTTATTATAATTTTTCTTTCCTTTTTAAAAACTAATAGGATATTCAGTGAATGCACCGAGCAAGACGTTCGCCGCCGGTCATACGTTCACCACCTGTAACTAGATCAAGACATTTAGCAAATATAACCGCCGTTGATTTTTCTTTAGAATCGTCATCAAGTCGACCGAGTACTTCAACTCAAATTTCCGATAATCCAGTTTTTGAAACCAATATCACAATTGAGAATCCGGAGAATACTCAGGGACAATTCCGAGACCCTGATCCATTAATTATTCCTCCGGAACCACCAATCATTCAAACAGAGATTGTTGAGGAAGAAACCATTAAATCAGAAACCTCTAGTGATTCAGATACAACACTTCCAATCATGAAAAATCTAGAAACTCTAAGTACGGAAGACCGAATGAGAGTTACACGCACGGGCCAAGGTCACGCCATTATTAAGCCAGAAGTTAATGCGTCAGATTATGAAATCAAAGGACAAATTCTACACATGGTAACTAACCAATGCCAATTCAGTGGTGCACCGAATGAAGATCCTAACGAACACCTTCGTACGTTTAAAAGAATTTGTACACTATTCAAAATCCGAGAAGTGGAAGATGAGCAGATCTATCTCATGTTGTTTCCCTGGACTTTAAAGGGAGAAGCCAAAGATTGGTTAGAATCGTTACCTGAAGGGGCGATTGACACATGGGATGTTTTAATTGAAAAATTTCTTAAACAATTCTTTCCGGCATCCAAAGCCGTGAGACTTCAAGGAGAAATTGTTACGTTCGCGCAAAATCCAAATGAAACATTATATGAGGCGTGGACAAGATTCGGAAGGATGTTGAGAGGATGTCCTCAACACGGATTAGATACTTTTCAAATAGTACAAATCTTCTATAAAGGCGTAGACATCGCCACACGAAAAGACATCGACATAACCGCTGGTGGATCCATTATGAAGAAAACCGCAACTGAAGCTTACAAAATTATTGATAACACAGCCTCCCACTCGCATGAGTGGCACCAAGAAAAAGATATCTTTCGATCATCTAAAGCGGCTAGAGCCGATTCTAGCCCTGACTTTGATTCCGTTTCCGCAAAAATAGATGCTTTCGAAAGACGAATGGAAAAGATGAATAAAGATATTCACGCAATACGAATCAGTTGTGAGCAATGCGGTGGACCACACTTATTGAAAGATTGTCACATTGAACCAACGATGGAACAACGAGAGAATGTTTCCTATATGAACCAAAGGCCGGGAAATAATTATCAAAATAATTATCAACCGCCAAGGCTAAACTTAAATCAAAATCAAAACATTCTTTACAATCCAAAAGGACCCGAAAATAACTGGTATAACCAACAAGGTCCGAATAACCAACCAACTCAAAACAACACTTTCAATCAACAAAGACCTAGCTTGTATAAACCACCACAACAACCCGAAGAGAAAAAGCCAAATCTAGAAGAAATGATGGCAAAGCTGATTGAATCTCAAACACAATTCATTACATCTCAAACCCAAACGAACGAGAAGTTTGATCAGTCATTAAGAACTCAACAAGCTTCCATTTTGAATCTTGAAAAACACGTAGGTACTCTTGCTAGCATGATGAGTGAGAGGGAACAAGGAAAGCTACCGAGTAATACTGAAGTAAATCCTCGGAATGAGAATGTTAATATGGTTTCAACGAATTCTGAAAAACCAGCATCAGAAGATGGGAAGGTTTTAGATGAGAGTAACAATGAAGAAGTTACACCACCACCACCCGAGTATGTAAAGCCAGTGGTGGCACCATACAAACCACCCATCCCGTTTCCAAGAAAAGGAGTTGAGTATGAGCAAGTGATAGGTAATAAAGATTGTGATACCTCTGGAAAGAAGAAGAAGAAAAAGAATAAGAAAGTGCAAGAAACAAAAGCCGTAAATATAAACCCGGTGAATACAGTTCCACCAAAACCTCCACCTAGGGTAGGTGATCCGGGTGAATTTATTGTTCCTTGTCTACTTAGTGATTGTGTCATGTATGATGCACTAGCAGATTTAGGTGCAAGTGTGAGTGTTATGTCTCTTTCATTATATAAGAGATTAGGGGTAGGTGAGTTAAGTCCAACGGATATGAGTGTTCGACTCTTTGATCAAACCATTAAGCACCCAGTTGGAATTGCTGACAACCTACCCATTCAAGTAGGTAATTTAACCTTTCTAGTCGAATTTATTGTCATTGACATAGAAGAGGACCCAAACGTTCCTCTAATTTTAGGACGACCATTCTTAGCGTCCACCGGGGCGTTATTTGATGTAGGAAATGGAAGAATGACACTTAGTAGTGGTGACAAATCGATCACCTTTATGATTCGAAAGTCTAAATCTCCACCAGCCAAAACCGTTGAACCAGTAAAAACAATTGGTAAGAACCATGTGGTTTTACCAACTCCAACGGTAATACTTAGCAATAATGAAACGCCTAAGTGTGGGGAAAATGAAGTAACACCTAATGATGACATGATAACAAAGAACCCCGTTGTTGATACGAAATTAAATGATCCCGTTATTAATAGTTCAATGAAGAAACTTATTAAACGGATTCGCGATGCTAAAACCAAGGGGAACTTTAAGTTATGTAACCGGTTAGTATCCAATCTATCACCTAAAGAAAAGGAGAAACTAGTTGAAATTGTGGATATTACACAGGAATCCGACCAATGGCTTAAAGAAAAAGTCACGGATATGCAAGTTGATTATGGACCAAGAGAAATTAACGATTTTGACACCACGGCTACCTAAGTGTGGGGAGATTCAAATGTTCTAAAAAGATAATGCTGTCTAAAGTTATTTGTTCTGTTCTCGTGTAGTTCCGAGAATGGAATCCGATTGGTCTTTTCCGCTAGCAGACACTAAAGAACTAGTTTTCTCCCCCCATTCTGAATTTTTTTTTTTTTTTAGGTTTTATATGAAATTAATATGCTTTTAAGTTTTGTGTGATATTTAAAAACAAAATTTACTTTAATTCATTAAGTTGAAAAAATGATTTTTAAAATTCGTCGTGAGTTGAAGACTAGGTCATTAAGCCGAAATTGCTTTACCCGAGGGTGGGACGGCAAATTTTGTTATCATTATTTTTAATTTTATTGATCTAAAGTATGCCAAAAAGATATTAGACTTTATAAATTTTTGAACGTGGGGTAATATACCCAACTTCAAAAATATGTATATATATGTTTGTATTTTATATTATGTACAAAACAGGGTAGAACAACGCACTTTCAAAGACTAACATTAAGTTCAGCAATAGCTACTGATTTTGACGACAAGAAGCAAAATATCAAATGTGATGTAAAATAATATGCTTACAAACTGGGTATTTTTAATCACTTTTCTACACTAATCACCCTCATGAATTTATAATTATAGTCTGATTTCATGAAAATACGGGTTTGCATGATCTCAAGTGTGGGGAAGGGTTATAAATTCTCTCGGGTTTGCACTTAGTTTATTTGCCAAATTTTGTGAAAATTTGAAAAATTTTCAACTAAATGAATTTAAAATCATGTTTATACATATTTATGAACGGTGAAAACTAGGTGATAATACCGAAATTATCGTTACCTCGGAAAGGACATAAATTGAGAAACACCCTAAAACGCTTGAATTCATTTAAAATGAAATAAAAGAAAATAAAAAGGCAAAGAAAGAAACTAAGTGTGGGAAGAATGTACCAAGTTATTCAATTTAAAACAAATATCACATATTTTTTACAAGATTATTGCAGGTACTTTTGCTTTGGACGATACTAATCAGTTTTACCCGGTTTACTGTAATACATTTGAAAGAAAGATGGATCTACACGATGAATCAATTCCATCATTAAAAGGAAGTAAAGTCTTCCGAAAAAGACACGCGCTTCTTGATTTAGGTCATGAAGTTGTCGTCCAGACCAGCTGTAGGTTGACGAAAAAACTAGAAAAGTCATCACTAAAATCAGCAGGAAATCCACGGACCTCAGCATCAAACAGGGTCGCCATGTGGTCAGATTTATCCTAACCATGAGAAGGATTTATCTCGTACAATGGGGAGGCACCGTGCAAATTAGCTTGATAAGACTAATGAATCAGATCCCCAGAAAAGGATAATCTCCTTAAAGATTAAAAATCAGCTTTTAAGACTGATAATACTCAATCCTAGAGATTGACCTTAAAGATTGAGAATTCAAACTCATGGAATTCGATGATATCTAAACTCGAGCTTGAACGAGAAAATATTTTGATCAAAAATTACAAACCGATTTGTTTTCTGAAAAACCATTTTCAATGCGTTCATTACCATTGAACGTAAAATCCTAGGAATTCACCTGGAATTCATTAGGTCACCTGAACCAAATCGGGTGTCAACCGTAAGAACGGTGGTTGCATAGCATGGTCGGAGACAGGACCTTGTGCCAGACCGAAAAATCATAGGATGATCTTTACTTTTGCTCCTACAAAGGATAGTACTAGCATCCGACACGTTTATAGACCATAATCAAAAGCAAGTCACTGGACATTGCCTTAACAGTTGCTTGTTCATCGCTTTCCTTTACAACCGGACGGTAGTTTGCCGAAAGGTAATATACGGGACAAGTAAACTGGACGTGTTGCTTTCCTAATACAAGGTTAGCAAGTGGGTAACACAAAACCATAAGTGTTGAGCTAAAATTTTCAAATCTGAAACCCACACAACCCACAAAAATATTTTGCAAACACCGGTGAAGGGTTATTCCGGAAAACTTATCTAGGGTAAAAGCTAGATTAAATTTTCAAAAAGATCAAATGTTTTCATAAAGATCCAATTTCCTTAAGGATCTACATTTTAATAGTCATGTGGGACTGTAAACCACCTTTCAAATGTGCACTTTGCTTTGGAAACCGAAAGTAAATCGGCTATTTGATTGCAAGTGTCGTTGACCTAAACCCGAGGCAACTGTGGATGACACACCCACCTTTAACCATCATTACTGTCATTGTTTATACCGCTATATCAAAATCACTGATGTACAAAGTGTGATGAATAAAAAAGTGATTCATGTATGTTTTTATTTCAAGTTCTGTATTGCTTGAGGACAAGCAACGCTCAAGTGTGGGGATATTTGATAGTGCTCCAAATGAACATATATTTAGTAGCAATATCGTTCCAATATGTAAAGTTTTTAAATGTAATTTCCTTATTTTTAGTTGTAATAGTTAAATAAATAAGTGCGAAGACGAAAGACGCAAATCGCTCGAAAATGAAGATTTAAAGACAAAAACGAAGATTTGAAAGACCAAAACATCCAAAAAGCTCAAATGTACAAGATACAATTCAAAAGGTTCAATTTATTGATGAGAAACGTCTAAAAATGACAAGAGTACAAGTTACAAAACGCAAAGTACAAGATATAAAATTGTACGAAAGGACGTTCGAAAATCCGAAACCAGGACATGAACCAACTCTCAACGCTCGACGCAACGGTGTAAAAATTACAAGTCAACTATGCACAAGAATAAAATATAATATTTAAATAATTCATAATAAGAATAATATTAAATAATAAAAAGTTGTTAATTGAGCATAGTTCAGGGGTCGTAAATGAAAATTCAATTTCTAATTTGCCTATAAAAGAGATATTACGTTCGATGATGAAGGGGGGAAGAAATTCTTTCCGATCTTTTTTTTCTTCTATCAATTATCAATATCAATTATCAATATCTATATTCTATATCTCTATCATAATGTTAATGTAATAAGATATAACAATAATCTTAATTTTAAGTTTAAATTATGATAATAATAAAATTTATGATAGAGATCATTTGAGTGTGTAAGTCGAAATTCTGTCCGTGTAACGCTACGCTATTTTTAATCATTGTAAGTTATGTTCAACCTTTTTACATTAATGTCTCGTAGCTAAGTCGTTATTATGCTTATTTAAAATGAAGTAATCATGATGTTGGGCTAATTACTAAAATTGGGTAATTGGGCTTTGTACCATAATTGGGGTTTGAACAAAAGAACGACACTTGTGGAAATTGAACTATGGGCTATTAATAGATGGGGGGTATTGTCTAATTGAGTGACAACTCATTGGAGTCTGTCGAACCTATCTTCAAATTAATTAACCTAATAATTAATAATGATTATGGTTGTCCTATTTAGTGATGTTCATATGGAATCTGTTATAATCATTTAATTAATCAATTGGGTTGGGTAATTGATTATTCATTCTGATCAAGTGGATGAATTAATATTCATAAACTAATTAAAACAGGGGTGAATTACATACAGTGATAACTGGTGTAATTGTTGACAGAAGTGATAACTGCGTCACAGTTTAAATCCTTAATCAGTTGGAATATTTGACTTCGGGTATAAGGGTAATTTGACGAGGATACTCGCACTTTATATTTATGACCGATGGACTATTATGGACAAAAACCAGATAAACGTATCAAATAAACCAGGACAAAGGACAATTAACCCATGGTAATAAATTAAAATCAACACGTCAAACATCATGATTACGGAAGTTTAAATAAGCATAATTCTTTTATTATATTTCTCATCGTAATTTTATTTTTTGTCATTTTATTTATCGCAATTTATTTTACGCACTTTAACTTTTGTCATTTATTTTTACGCTTAAAATCGACAAACCGGTCATTAAACGGTAAAACCCCCATTTTATAATAATACTACTACTTATTTATATATATATTTTTACAAATAAACTTAATAATATAGCGTTAACTTCACCAGCTCCCTGTGGAACGAACCGGACTTACTAAAAACTACACTACTCTACGATTAGGTACACTGCCTATAGTGTTGTAGCAAGGTTTAGGTATATCCCATCCGTAAATTAATAAAACTTGTGTCATATTTTGTAGTATTTTGTATTAAAAATAATACTATTTCGTACCCTCACGCTACACCATCAATGTCCAAAGTAGGAGCTGAAGTTGTGTGTGCCAAGAAGGCAATTCGCATTCCTTGTAAGGATAAAATGCCGGTGATGATTTATGGAGAGAAGGGTAACTCAAAGCTAAAACTCATTAGCTGTTTGAAAGCTAAGAAGTGTTTAGAAAAGGGATGTTATGCTATTCTAGCACATGTTAATAAAGTCGAAAAGAAAGAAAAAGAGAAGTGCATCAACGATGTGCCCGTAGCAAGAGATTTTCCTGAAGTTTTTCCAGAAGAGTTGCCAGGATTACCTCCATTTAGATCTGTAGAATTTCAAATAGATTTAGTACCAGGAGCTGCACCAGTTGCCCGTGCTCCATATAGACTTGCACCGTCCGAGTTAAAAGAACTTCAAAGTCAGTTAAAAGAATTACTGGACCGTGGATTCATACGACCAAGTACATCACCGTGGGGAGCTCCAATTTTATTTGTTAAGAAGAAAGATGGATCTTTTAGGATGTGTATAGATTATCGTGAATTATATAAGTTAACTATCAAGAATCGGTATCCACTACTGAGAATTGATGACTTATTTGATCAACTGCAAGGATCATGTGTTTATTCAAAAATCGACCTAAGATCGGGCTATCATCAATTACGTGTCAAAGAAGAGGACATTCCGAAAACTGCTTTTCGGACACGTTACGGTCATTACGAATTTTTGGTCATGCCGTTTGGATTGACGAATGCGCCAGCTGTATTCATGGACCTCATGAATCGAGTTTGTAGTCCGTATTTAGATAAGTTTGTTATCGTTTTCATTGATGATATTCTTATCTATTCCAAGAGTGAGCAAGAGCATGAGCAGCATTTAAGGTTGATATTAGAGTTGTTGAGAAAAGAACAGCTATATGCTAAATTTTCTAAATGTGCTTTCTGGTTGAAAGAAGTGCAATTTCTTGGCCACGTTGTTAGTAGCAAAGGAATTCAGGTTGATCCAGCAAAAATTGAAGCCATTGAAAAATGGGAGACTCCTAAGACACCAATGCAGATACGCCAATTTTTGGGTTTAGCCGGTTATTATAGAAGGTTTATTCAAGATTTTTCCCGAATAGCTAAGCCGTTGACAGCGTTAACGCAAAAAGGGAAGAAATATGAATGGACTTCTGAGCTGGAGAGTGCATTTCAATTACTGAAAAAGAAGTTGACTACGACGCCTATTTTATCGTTACCTGAAGGGAACGATGATTTTGAAATATATTGTAACGCTTCGCGACAAGGTTTTGGTTGCGTTCTTATGCAACGGAAGAAAGTTATTGCATACGCATCCCGACAATTGAAGATTCACGAGCGGAATTATACGACGCATGATCTAGAACTGGGAGCAGTCGTGTTTGCATTGAAGATATGGAGACACTATTTGTATGGGGTTAAATGCACTGTGTTTACTGATCATAAAAGCCTTCAACATATTTTTGATCAGAAACAGCTGAACATGAGGCAACGTAGGTGGGTCGAGTTAATAAATGACTATGATTGTGAAATTCGTTATCATCCCGGGAAAGCGAATGTGGTGGCTGACGCACTAAGCAGAAAGGAATGAGAACCAATTCGAGTACGAGCAATGAACATAAAAATTCGCATGAATCTCAACTCACAAATCAAAGAGGCTCAACGAGAAGCTCTTACTAAAGAAAACATAGGAAATGAAATAATGAAGAAGTATGGGAAACAACTCATTATGCGGGAAGATGGAATTCAATATTTTGCAAATCGTATTTGGGTACCGAAGTTGGGTGGATTAAGGAAGTTGATATTGAACGAGGCACATAAGACAAGATACTCGATACATCCTGGAGTTGGAAAGATGTACCAAGATCTTAAGACACATTATTGGTGGCCTAATTTAAAGACAGACGTTGCAACATATGTTGGGGAGTGTTTAACTTGTTCCAAAGTCAAAGCAGAACACCAAAAGCCGTCAGGGTTACTTCAACAACCAGAAATCCCAGAATGGAAATGGGATGGTATTACCATGGATTTCATCACGAAGTTACCAAAGACTGCCTGGGGATACGACACCATTTGGGTGATTGTTGATCGTCTTACCAAATCTGCACATTTCTTGCCTATAAAGGAAACGGATAGAATGGAGAAATTATTACGATTATATATAAAGGAAATAGTTTCAAGGCATGGAATACCTATTTCCATTATATCTGATCGTGATAGTAGATTTACCTCAAAGTTCTGGCAATCACTACAGGAGGCACTAGGAACTCGTTTAGATATGAGTACCGCATATCATCCGCAAACCGACGGGCAGAGTGAAAGAACAATTCAGACTCTTGAAGACATGCTCAGGGCATGTGTGATCGATTTTGGAAACGGATGGGATAAGTATTTACCGTTAGCAGAATTCTCGTATAATAATAGTTATCATGCGAGCATTAAAGCTGCGCCATTCGAAGCATTGTACGGAAGGAAGTGTAGATCTCCTATTTGTTGGAATGAAGTAGGAGATCGACAATTAACTGGTCCCGAGATCATACACGAAACGACTGAGAAGATAGTACAAATCAAGGAGAGATTGAAAACAGCCCGTAGTCGCCAAAAGAGCTACGCCGATGTCCGAAGGAAACCATTAGAGTTTCAGATCGGTGACATGGTTATGCTAAAGGTGTCACCTTGGAAAGGTGTAATACGTTTCGGTAAAAGAGGTAAACTGAACCCAAGATATGTAGGCCCGTTCAAGATCATCGAACGCATTGGAACGGTAGCTTATCGACTCGAGTTACCACAACAACTCGCTGGAGTACATAATACATTTCACGTCTCAAACCTTAAGAAGTGTCTTGCAAAGGAAGATCTCACCATTCCTCTTGAAGAAATCCATGTCGACGAGAAACTACAATTCATCGAAGAACCAATAGAAATCATGGATCGTGAAGTTAAACGGCTCAAGCAGAGCAACATACCGATCGTTAAGGTTTGTTGGAATGCTCGAAGAGGTCCTGAGTTTACTTGGGAATGAGAGGATCAGATGAAACAAAAGTATCCACACTTTTTTCTCGATGACGCAAAATAGGTACAATTTTAAAATTTCGGGACGAAATTTATTTAACGGGTAGGTACTGTAATGGCCAGCACTTTTTCGATCGTTCTACACTTATAAGATTAATATTTACATAAATTAAACCTTACCAACATGATAAGCAATCCAAATTGTTGAGATTTATGTTTTTGAAAAGAGTTTTACACAACGTTTGACCGTCTAGTTGACCGATGATATCACGAACTATATAACATATGATAATTATACGTTTGTGTATATATATGTATATATACATACTTAACATGATCTAAGGATGTTGTAATACCTCATTTTGTATTAATAACAATAAGTTATAAGTATATTTTGAAACTACTAACTTAAGTTTTCAAAACGATAACCATACGTAACGTTATTTGACATAAATACTTATGACCTATAATGTTTATACATATATCGTATATATAATGTATTTAATCACTTTTTAAGGATTTAAATACATAAAAAAATATAAGTGTATTCACAAAAGATAGCTATATTTGAATCCTCGTTCCGTTTTCACAAGATTTCTATACGTATATCTAGAGTATATGTACTCGTATCATACCTAGCTTCTATACGTATTTACTATTGGTATATACACATCAAATCACCACCTAATCAGCTCCTATTGTTGCCCTCACCAAGAGGTAAACTCATTTTAACCTCTAGCATCAATAATTACACAAGATTACAAGCTAGAACTTTGTTTTTGTCTACCATAGGTCACGCCATTTATGGCTATAAAGATGACCATTTTTGATTCAATTACTACTTCAATCTCCTAGCTAAAACACACACACTTAGAAGCCTTAAACCCTTTATCATCTCAGCTCACAATCATGAAGATCTAGCTTCAAAAACATCACTTAATCACCATAAGAAAACCCTTACAAAAACACTTCAAGAATCCTTCCAAGAACACAAGTTTACTTCCAATCTTTCATCCAACTCCACCACTCTTTTGGTTCTAGGTTTTTACTTCTCTTTTACAGCAATCTTGTCCAAGTAACTTGAGGTAGTAACTTTGTTCATAACCTTATTCGATTCATATATATATAGCTATCTTATTTTATGGTATACAATTTTAACAACAAGAACATAGTTTGAATGATTTCAAACTTGTTTGCAAACTAAATAGATCCTTCTAACTTAACTTTTAAAATACTTCAAGACCTGTAATATATCATAAATATATGCTAATTTAACAAGGTATAACTTGGTTTTTCAAAGAACACCTTAAAAACTGAATTTACGACGTCGGAGTGCAACCGGGGACTGTTTTGGGTTGGATAATTAAAAACTATCTTGAACCTTGAATTGGAGGTTTATTTTCTGGAAAAAATGATATTTACTATGAATATGATAACACATAAAAATTTCATGATTTAACTCAAAGTATAAGTATTTTTAGAAAAATAATCATTTAAGGTTGTTTACATGATGGAAAATGATTAACTTCATAAGTTTCACCAAAGTTTGACCTATGACCTGTGATTTCGAATACAAACTAAGGTATTTACAGTTCATATTCTTAAAGAAGGACTCGATCCAAGGAAGTGGCAAGTTGAACCAACGAAAACGGAGTTGTAACGAAGAAACTATGACCAAAACAAAATCGGATATCCAAGACTAGTTTAGCCACGAAAATAATTGGAGAAAAATTAAATAAATCACATTTTTTTAAAATAACATGATATTTTATATATATGTACTCATAATTTAATTTTATATATTTCAGGATCACCCGTAAACAATACGAGAAGATTAATCATAAGATCCCATGATTGTACGCAACACGTCATTTGACAACACCGGTACTTTATGTACGCAACACGTCATTTGACAACACCGGTACCGTGGGTCAAGATTAATCCCGACCAATACGAATACGATGGGGGTTTTATTTATTTCGATGGGGGTTTTATTTATTTCGATGGGGGTTTTATTTATTTCGATGGGGGTTTTATTTATTTCGATGGGGGTTTATTTATTTATTAAACACCTAAATATGAACCATTAAAATTGAATTGCTAACTACGGACTAAGAAGACATTAAAAGTATTATAAGTATATATATGTGACGATTGTTTAAAATGAAAATATATTGATAAATTATATATGAATAGGTTCGTGATATCAACCGGAGACCAAGTCAAAATATATATATCTTCAAGGCAAAAGTGAGTATATAGTCCCACTTTTAAACTCTAAACATTTCGGGATGAGAATACATGTATTTTATGTTTTACGATATGGACACAAGTAACTGAAAAATATATTCTACGTTGAGTTGTACCACTGGCATACTTCCCTGTAGCTTGGTAACTACTATTTACAGCGGTATTGTAAACGCGAATCCTGTTGATAGATCTATCGGGCCTGACAACCCCAACCGGACTGGACGACCAGTATTCAACGGTTGCACAGTACTTCGTTTCGTGACTATACTTGGTACGGTGTAGTAAGATTTCATAATAAAGGGAATATGCGACGTGATTAAATGTTAAGTATGGTTACCAAGTGCTCAACCACTTAGAATATTTTTATTAAAATGTTTATATATGAAATCTTGTGGTCTATATATATATATTGCTGCCGGCATTAAACCTATATCTCACCAACTTTATGTTGACGTTTTAAGCATGTTTATTCTCAGGTGATAACTAAAAGCTTCCGCTGCAACATGTTGAATTTAAGCAAGATCTTGAGTATGCATATTTGTGTCAAAAATAAAACTGCATATCCGAGGAATTGTAATGTAAAATATGCTAGAAATCGTATTGTTATCATCACATGTAAAGTTTGTAAGTCTAAGATTATCGCTAAACGATAATCATCTTTTTATTGTCTAAAGCTTGTATTAAAATAAGAGTTATGGTTTGTAATGTAAAATAAATGCAGTTGTTCTTTTAAAAATGTCGCATATAGAGGTCAATACCTCGCAATGAAATCATACATTATCTAACTCGTTCTTATGGTTAAGGACGGGTTATGACAAATTAGTCCAAGACTCTAGACGTTTGACATGTTTATGAACTGCTATAAAAGCGAGGACCGTTTGTGTTAACGCGAGTTCCGTCTGAATTTTCTTATATGTAAATGCCCTTAAATGATCAGCCTGTCATAAATATTGGTTAATTAAAAATAGTTAGTAAGTAGTTAAATAAATATTGTGGTTTAATTATGTGATGACCCGGAAATTTCTGACCAAATTTAAACTTAATCTTTGTATGATTAACATTTCCGACACGATAAGCAAAGTCTGTAAAACTGAATCTCAAAATTTTTGAACTACTTTTATATATTTAAATACCCTTCGGTTGTTTTCGACGATTCGCGAACAATTATATGTAAATAGATGCATATATACTATAACTTGAAAAGGTAACAATGTATTAATTATTTGATACCGTACATTAAACTTATTGGTTTAAATATCTATTTGAATATATATGATAAGTTAAAATATTTATTATTAAAATTTATTTATAAATAATTTCCAATGTGTATTTAAAAACTGATTTATGTAAATTAAAAAGATATATACATATATATATAATTTCAAGTTATTTAGTAAACGATAGTAACATTCGTTTATTGATTCGATTGATATTTAGATAAGTTAACTAAAGCGTTTAAGATGAACCAGTAAAACACTAATTTGCTACAGTATTTTCAAATTGCTACAGTACCCAAAATGCTATAGTGTTTTCGAAAATCACTATTTGCTACAGTGAAATTGACTTTGCTACAGTGAATTGCTACAGTAAAACACTATTTCAAAATGAAAATGTATGTATTATATATTAACAAATAGCGAGACAATAATTTATAGAAGTAAATGATCAAAACACTCAAATGTATAAGTTATACCTCGAGTGGTATAGTTTATGGATAATTTAAGGCTATATTTTGACAAAGGTACGTGACACGAAACGTAAAATGCAAGTTTTCTAAATGTACGAAAGGAGGTTAAAAAAAAACCGGAACCGGGACATAAGTCGAGTGACGACGTACGACTTATCGGAACAAAAATTACAAGTTAACTATGACGAGGTCATGAGCGTGTCACTTTCAAAATAGTTTTATGAGCGGGATAAAGCTAAGGAAATTATGGGTTATTGCCAAGGAGGTTATGGGTAACATTCATAGGTATTATTTGCAAGTCAAACCTAGTGTTATCATCTCCATTACGTCTACATACTTTTCTACAATATTGAATCTCAATATTGATATGTAAGTACTTATATTTTATCTTTTATATAATAATTGTGTATCCATGTCTAATGCTCGAGTATATATATTTATACATGTTTGTATGCTAAATTTCCTCGTTAAACAGTTTATGATGTACCACGAATTAAATACATATATTACTGGTAAAAGGTATATGATATATATGTTTTTGGAAAGCTGACGAAAAATCAATAACTTTTCATTTAGATATCGAATAATTTCGATGAACGGATTAAAAGATATGAGCAACTGAATTATGATTGAAGTTAATTGAAATTGCTTTTGAATCTACAATTAAGATTTAAACAACTTGTTTACGAGATTGATAAATTGGATTTTTGAATATTACCAACCGAGTAAATGAATCCTTATATAAGGTACGTCTCGTTTTGTTAAACTATTGTCAAAATTGACTTTTTGAAACAACATTGGATAACTTTTGTATGTCAATATCGAGCATTAGGATTGTGATACACTATGACCTGACCTAGCTTGATAGACATTTATTGACCAACATATGTTCTCTAGGTTGAGATCTACGGTTATTTGGTAATCCGTGTTTCGATCACATTTTGGTGAACGACTTTATATGCTGCTAAGGTGAGTTTCATTTGCTCCCCTTTTAATTGCTTTTGAAATCTATACTTTTGGGCTGAGAATACATGCACTTTATTTTAAACGCAATGGATACAAGTACATACTAAATTCTACACCGAGTTTGAACCGAAAATCCCTTAGCTTTGGTAACTAGTAACTGTCGGTTATAAGAACTGGTGGGCGCGAGTAGTAGTATATGGATCCATAGGGTTTGATATCCCAGTCTGAGCTAGAGCACTAGCCTTTTAACAGACGTATGCTATTTGAGAAGCGTACACGTTGGTTTGCGTGTATTATTAAGATGATTATACAAAGGGTATAAATTATATACGTTAACTTTAGTTACCAGGGTGCTCAATTTCATAGAATCTTTTGATAAACGTTTCTGGATGAAACAACTGAAATCTTGTGATCCACCTTTAAATACAGATTATGCGCAACATTAAAACTATGAACTCACCAACCTTTGTGTTGACACTTTTAAGCATGTTTATTCTCAGGTTTCCTAGAAGTCTTCCGCTGTTTGCTTAGATGTTAGACAAGCTATGTGCATGGAGTCTTACAAGAAATATTTTTCAAGGAAACGTTGCATTCACCAAATCATTACCATGTATCTTATTTTGACTGCATTGTCAACGGAAGTACTGTTGTAAACTATTATTTATGGTGATTGTCTATATGTAGAAATCATCAGATGTCGAAAAATTTTGATTTAAATATTCATTTATGGTGTGCCTTTTCAAAAGAATGCAATGTTTACAAAACTTATCATATAGAGGTCAAATACCTCGCAATGAAATCAATGAATGACATGTTCGTCCATATGGATTTGGAGCGATCGTCACAAATTATATATCATGTATGTATCAAAGTTACCCGAGTTAAGTTGATTTCCATAGCTGATAATCTACCAAGTTATTCAAACATATTGTTTTTCAAATTCGACATAACCTCATGTTCTCCTTTATCCACAAATTTCTTTCCTGCAAAAATTTCTGACATGTCATCTTTCAATGTATTTACTTTTTCCGTAATATTCTTCTCTTGTTGAATAGTTTGGACTTTCAGAAGTTCAATTATGTCCGCTTGTTGATTTGACAACTCAATGTGATTTAGTATTAGCTGCAAGGTTTAACACACGAATTAGGTCAAATTCATTTGTATTTTATTCTAAGTTTATATGCAAGTAATTTGCTATTTTTTTGGTAAATAGAAAGGAGTAATAAACAAAAAAAAAGAATATTTATATACCTTAATGATGTCAGAAGGTCTAATACCACCAATCCACATTACACAAGATATTGTAGGTGACATCCATGTGACGTTGATGATTGACATCACACATATTTTTGCCGCATTTTTTGTTGTGGTTAATAATTCCAAATAATGATCATTTAATAATTTAATCAACGGGAAAATGTTATCAGCATCGTTATTTTTTTGAATTAGCGAATTGACTTAGAACAGAACCATTACCTATTCATTCAATGACCATGTGCAGATATCATGCGAATATACAATTCTGACTTTGAATTTAGTAGAATATTTGTATTGCCTGCAATTTACGAAATGATCAGTTTGTAGATGAAAATCACCATTACTTATAACACAATGCCATTACCTGGAAATAAAAAATAGTATCAAACCCTCTGCATATGAACAGCCATTGAAGTTCCATAATACTGCAATTTCTAGAACTTTAAAGGTTGGAATTAACATGCACATTGTTAAAGTTGTTTGCCTCTAATTGCGGAATTTCGACAAATTATGAATTGAGCAGATTATAGAAAATAATAAGGATAGCAGTTTGTTTAACATTGAACGAAATAAACATCAAGATTATGTACTAATTTAATTGATCAGGAATAGTTAGTATTTTTTTGTATTTGATGATTATTGCAATATGCTTGCAGTAGAAACACAATTATAGCATACAATGTAGTTTAAGTGGTAATAAACACAGATGTATAAACAACGATACTTGCACCATGAAGTCCAAATCATACTATAGCATTTGTTTAAGATTAATCAATATGTCAATCAGATCGTATTCATTTACTTCAGTTGTTGGAATAAAATGTAATGTCAATTGATTTATATTGAACTTCAATATGAATCAAATTTGGAGTTTTTACAAACCTAACAGAAGAAACGATTAGGGCAAATTGAAAAAAAAAAAAAAAATTATTAATTACTAAAAATTGGAAATTACAATAAACAAAACTTAATTTAAAGGGTTATTGTTGATTCGTACATGCACTAATCTTCAATTCTTCTAAAGCATGAAATCGAATGTGATGAATTGTACTTCGTTAACAGACAAATATAGACCATTGATTTGATATTTAGATTAATTTGGAAACTGAAAATCACAGACAATATTGAATTGAGATGCGAGTACTGAAACGATGGAATTCATGAAACAGATGGATTGTAGGCGAGAAATCACGGAGTGTGTGTTTTTTGATTGAACCCCTAAATTGAAAATTGAGAAGCGCGTAATATGGTTATGAAAGGGTAGTGTGGAGAAATTAACACAGTGTTTGTGACTTATGACGTGATTAAGAAGATGATTTGAGATGGAGGGATAAGATTTGATCTTAATTTTTGATGGATGGTTAGGATTGTTTTTGTTTTTTAAATATGATGCATTAAGCACTTTGTTATTAGTGTAAGAGAGATTAAATTAAGATTAATGTCGTGGATGCAAATATACCCCTTATTAAAATTTCGAATGTAAACTATAACAGGATTATTATTCTCTAGTTTTTTTAAACTAAGAACGTTCTTACATAAATCCTACTAAAAAAAGGTAAACTGACCCTCTGACGGCCCTACACCGACCGATGTCACCATCAACATGTGAAAGGAAAATTGTGTAACTCATGTTTAAAGGAAATGGAACGGGGACCACTGCAGTATGTTGCATGTCCCCAAACCACTAGACTACCATCACAGTATAATATAATAATGATTATACATATAATCTCTTCATTCCAATTAATAATCACTATACAAAAATCACAATTTAAAAAGGTCATTATCACAATATATACTATTTTTTAACTTTATAATTTTATTATTTACTTTTTATTGACCATTTGTATCAAATGCATAAAGTAATTGTATAAAAGAACTTTATCTTGTACGAAAAAAAAATTACTTCGTGACAATTCATAACGAAAAAATATATAATTAAACTGGAACAGAAGGATATATATATATATATATATATATATATATATATATATATATATATATATATATATATATATATATATATATATATATATATATATATATATATATATATTTTTGTGTGTGTGTGTGTTACAATTATTATCATTGTTGTTGTTGTTATTATTATTATTATTAATATTAATTACTTCGTATCATTATAATTCTTATGGATTATGCTAACCACGACCCCTAGAGCTATCGTTAGTGTGCTTTAAAATGATGTACTAAGAGCACTGGGTGTCCGTAGTCCTTTGACCAAGGTTCATTTCGGTGTGTAAATTGGACTTCGAAATTGATTGATTGGGACATGGGTGGAGGTGTCCCCAGTGTCTATTTCAGTGTCCATGTATTATTTTTTAATGTTTTTAATTTATTTTTAATATTTATATTTTTTCATAAACAATTATTTATAAATAAAAATAACAAAAAACATATAAAATAAACAACTTTCATTAATTTAAAACACTATACAACTAAAAATAAAAACTTAAAAAACTAGCATTTGATTAAAATGAATAAATGGATTAGCCCATTTTTTTTATTGTTTTAGCCCACAATAAAATAGCCAAAATATAATTATTTTTTTTTTTTTGCCATTTACCAAAATCTAGACTTCATCTTCTACATTTAACGCACCATTGCAGCTTCCAATTTGTAAAAAAAAAAAAAGATTAAATGTTCCAGCAACACAACGACTATAAATTCCAAAATCAAAAGGGCAACGGCTGGATTCCCCAACGTTAGTGGCTCGACGTTGAAGACCGACGGCGGAATCGTTGTCGTCTCGGTGTCGATTGACGGTCGATCCCGGCGTCGGTTGGTGATGGACAGCGGCGAAGGACTGGGGACACCCAATGCTCTAAGCGTTTTTTTTTATTATTGAAACACATTTTTTTAAATTGTACAACTAATTTATGTACGTAGGTTGACACGTGGACAAAATTCTATTTATTATTTATGCTTATGCTCATGATTATCGTTATGTGTATGCTCATGTTTATCGTTATGCTTATTGAAATGTAAGTAAAAAGTAAGGAGTAAAATTGAAAAGTAGATAAAAATATACGTAATAATCATTTTTTCTTAAACTATATTTTTTGTTGATGGACTATTAAACGACAGAGAAAATATTACGGAGTAATAAGAGCACAGGGTGTCCCCCGTCCCCTATGTCAACGTTTTCCCTAAATCGACGCCGGCCCGCCGTCGCCCGACACCGCCTCACCGTCGCCAGCTTCGATTTCCGGCGTCGAATTTCGATTTTGAGCCACAGACGGTGTAAAAAATAGCCGTTGTTTATGGGATAGTGTGTATATATCCGTTATCAAACGGTTGTTTTTTTTTTTTTTTTGTTTTTTTTCTTCTTTTCTCTATAAATACTATACATTTTCCCATTCCAACTCACATTTCTTTTCTTACCAAACCTACTCTAATACAAAAAAAATATACCTCTTTTAATTTAGGAAAAAATGTCTTCATCTTCGAGTAGTTCGCACGATGATTACACAAATTATACGCTCAATTTACTTGATCAAGTTGATGAATCTTCGAACGATGGTGTTAATTCTCGTCTTTACGTTCGTCGTGATCATTATAATGCTCATAATCGTTTGATGGAGGATTACTTTGATGAGGGGTGCAAATATACGGAAGATCAATTCAAACGTCGTTTTCGGATGCGTCGCCGTGTTTTTCTTCGAGTGATGAACGATATACTCAACTATGATGTCAATCCATTGCCTACCCATTTTATATGGTTTCATCGAAGGCAAGATTCTCGCGGTATGTGGAGTATTAGTCCACATTTAAAAATCACCGCCGCACTCCGTCAGCTAGCATACGGCTATACACCGGATGCTTTAGACGAGTATTTGCAAATGAGTGAACGAGTTGGGCGTGAATCTTTGCTAAACTTTACTATGTGCATTATTGACTTGTATAATACTGACTACTTAAGAGAGCCGTCTTTGCATGACATTCAGCGTTTATATGAAGCCCATGAAA
Source organism: Rutidosis leptorrhynchoides (assembly GCF_046630445.1). Taxonomy (NCBI): domain Eukaryota; kingdom Viridiplantae; phylum Streptophyta; class Magnoliopsida; order Asterales; family Asteraceae; genus Rutidosis; species Rutidosis leptorrhynchoides. The sequence continues at coordinate 483,532,145 of NC_092336.1, forward strand.
GGATTCATGGCTTCCCGGGCATGTTGGGTAGCATCGATTGTATGCATTGGGCATGGGCAAAATGTCCAGTTGCGTGGAGAGGCCAATTTATGCGAGACGATCACAGTCACCCAACCATTATGCTTGAAGCCGTCGCGTCGTATGATAATTGGATTTGGCATGCGTATTTTGGTGTGGTGAAATGTCCCGTTCATATCGATTATAAACGTTCCATATTAATTGATTTCGTTGCGAGGTTTTGACCTCTATATGAGACGTTTTTCAAAGACTGCATTCGTTTTTAAAACAAACCATAACCTTTATTTTATCGACAAGGTTAAAAAGACACCACCTAGATTATCCAGAAATGATAATCTAAAAATATCACACTTACACACTACCAATACATATTGGTTTATAATATTAATATGTTACAACAAAATAAATCTCGAATGCAGTTTTAAACAATATTATACAAGCATGCTGACACCAAATCTTGTCCACATATTAGCATGCAACAGCGGAAGCTCTTAATAATTATCTGAGAATAAACATGCTTTAAACGTCAACAAAAATGTTGGTGAGTTATAGGTTTAACCTATATATTTATCAAATTGTAATAATAGACCACAAGATTTCATATTTCAATATACATCCCATACATAGAGATAAAAATCATTCATATGGTGAACACCTGGTGACCGACATTAACAAGATGCATATAAGAATATCCCCTATCATTCCGGGAAATCCTTCGGACATGATAAAAACGAATTCGAAGTACTAAAGCATCCGGTACTTTGGATGAGGTTTGTTAGGCCCAATAGATCTATCTTTAGGATTCGCGTCAATTAGTAGATCGGTTTACTAATTCTTAGGTTACCAAGCAAAAGGGGAATATTCTGCTTCGATCATTCACCCATATAATGTAGTTTCATTTACTTGTGTATATTTCGTAAAACATTTATAAAACTGCATGTATTCTCATCCCAAAATATTAGATTTTAAAAGTGGGACTATAACTCACTTTCACAGATTTTTACTTCGTCGGGAAGTAAGACTTGGCCGCTGGTCGATTCACGAACCTATAACAAATATGTACATATATATCAAAGTATGTTCAAAATATATTTACAACATTTTTAATACGTTTATGTTTTAAGTTTATTAAGTCAGCTGTCCTCGTTAGTAACCTACAACTAGTTATCCGCAATTAGATGTACAGAAATAAATCGATACATGAAATGTCCCGTTCATATTGATTATAAACGTTCCATATTAATTGATTTCGTCGCGAGGTTTTGACCTCTATATGAGACGTTTTTCAAAGACTGCATTTGAAATGTCCCATTCTTATTGATTAAAAACGTTCCATATTAATTGATTTCTTTGCGAGGTTTTGACCTCTATATGAGACGTTTTTCAAAGACTGCATTCATTTTAAAACAAACCATAACCTTTATTTCATCAATAAAGGTTTAAAAAGCTTTACGTAGATTATCAAATAATGATAATCTAAAATATCCTGTTTACACACGACTATTACATAATAGTTTACAATACAAATATGTTACAACGAAATAAGTTTCTTGAATGCAGTTTTTACACAATATCATACAAGCATGGACTCCAAATCTTGTCCTTATTTAAGTATGCGACAGCGGAAGCTCTTAATAATCACCTGAGAATAAACATGCTTAAAACGTCAACAAAAATGTTGGTGAGTTATAGGTTTAACCTATATATATCAAATCGTAACAATACACCACAAGATTTCATATTTCAATATACATCCCATACATAGAGATAAAAATCATTCATATGGTGAACACCTGGTAACCGACATTAAAAAGATGCATATATAAGAATATCCCCATCATTCTGGAACACCCTTCGGATATGATATAAATTTTGAAGTACTAAAGCATCCGGTACTTTGGATGGGGTTTGTTAGGCCCAATAGATCTATCTTTAGGATTCGCGTCAATTAGGGTGTCTGTTCCCTAATTCTTAGATTACCAGACTTAATAAAAAGGGGCATATTCGATTTCGATAATTCAACCATAGAATGTAGTTTCACATACTTGTGTCTATTTTGTAAATCATTTAATAAACCTGCATGTATTCTCATCCCAAAAATATTAGATTTTAAAAGTAGGACTATAACTCACTTTCACAAATTTTTACTTCGTCGGGAAGTAAGAATTGGCCACTGGTCGATTCACGAACCTATAACAAATATGTACATATATATCAAAGTATGTTCAAAATATATTTACAACACTTTTAATACATTTTGATGTTTTAAGTTTATTAAGTCAGTTGTCCTCGTTAGTAACCTACAACTAGTTGTCCATAGTTAGATGTACAGAAATAAATCGATATATATTATCTTGAATCAATCCACGACCCAGTGTATACACGTCTCAGGCTAGATCACAACTCAAAGTATATATATTTTTGAAATCAACCTCAACCCTGTATAGCTAACTCCAACATGACTGCATATAGAGTGTCTATGGTTGTTCCAAATAATATATATACATGGGTCGATATGATATGTCAAAACATTTGCATACGTGTCTATGGTATCCCAAGATTACATAATATATTAGAATACATGTATAATACAATATAAGTTATCTAGGATATGATTTGTATAGAATTGTTAATATTTCCCGTAGCTACAAAAATAAAAAAAATATCCAATCTTGTTTTACTCATAACTTCTTCATTTTAAATCCGTTTTGAGTGAATCAAATTGCTATTGTTTCATATTGAACTCTGTTTCATATGAACTCTATTTCATATAGGTTTATTGTCAGAAATATAAGTTACAAGTCATTTTTGTAAGAGGGAGTCATTTTAGTCGAAAGAACGACGTCTTGATGACCATTTTGAAAAACATACTTCCACTTTGAGTTTAACCATGATTTTTGGATATAGTTTCATTTTCATAAGAAAAATCATTTTCCCAGAAGAACAACTTTTAAATCAAAGTTTATCATATTTTTTAATTATCAAACCCAAAAACAGCCCGCGGTGTTACTACGACGGCGTATGTCCAGTTTTACGGTGTTTTTCGTGTTTCCAGGTTTTAAATCATTAAGTTAGCATATCATATAGATATAGAACATGTATTTAGTTGATTTTAAAAGTCAAGTTAAAAGGATTAACTTTTGTTTGCGAACAAGTTTAGAATTAACTAAACTATGTTCTAGTGATTTCAAGTTTAAACCTTCGAATAAGATAGCTTTATATGTATGAATTGAATGATGTTATGAATATCATTACTACCTCAAGTTTTGTGGATAAACCTACTTGAAAAGAGACAAATGGATCTAGCTTCAAAGGATCTTGGATGGCTTGAAAGTTCTTGAAGTAGAATCATGACACGAAAACAAGTTCAAGTAAGATTTCCACTCGAAATAAGATTGTTATAGTTATAGAAATTGAATCAAAGTTTGAATATGAGTATTACCTTATATTAGAAAGATATCTTACTGTAAATAAGAAAGATTTCTTGAGGTTGTATGATCACTCTACAATGTTGGAAGTAAGCTAGCAAACTTGGAAGTATTCTTGATATTATGAAACTAGAACTTGTAGAATTTATGAAGAACACTTAGAACTTGAAGATAGAACTTGAGAGAGATCAATTAGATGAAGAAAATTAAAGAATGAAAGTGTTTGTAGGTGTTTTTGGTCGTTGGTGTATGGATTAGATATAAAGGATATGTAATTTTGTTTTCATGTAAATTAGTCATGAATGATTACTCATATTTTTGTAATTTTATGAGATATTTCATGCTAATTGCCAAATGATGGTTCCTACATGTGTTAGGTGACTCACATGGGCTGCTAAGAGCTAATCATTGGAGTGTATATACCAATAGTACATACATCTAAAAGCTGTGTATTGTACGAGTACGAATACGGGTGCATACGAGTAGAATTGTTGATGAAACTGAACGAGGATGTAATTGTAAGCATTTTTGTTAAGTAGAAGTATTTTGATAACTGTCTTGAAGTCTTTCAAAAGTGTATGAATACATATTAAAACACTACATGTATATACATTTTAACTGAGTCGTTAAGTCATCGTTAGTCGTTACATGTAAGTGTTGTTTTGAAACCTTTAGGTTAACGATCTTGTTAAATGTTGTTAACCCAATGTTTATAATATCAAATGAGATTTTAAATTATTATATTATCATGATATTATGATGTACGAATATCTCTTAATATGGTATATATACATTAAATTTCGTTACAACGATAATCGTTACATATATGTCTCGTTTCAAAATCATTAAGTTAGTAGTCTTGTTTTTACATATGTAGTTCATTGTTAATATACTTAATGATATGTTTACTTTTCATAATATCATGTTAACTATATATATAACCATATATATGTCATCATATAGTTTTTACAAGTTTTAACGTTCGTGAATCACCGGTCAACTTGGGTGGTCAATTGTCTATATGAAACCTATTTCAATTAATCAAGTCTTAACAAGTTTGATTGCTTAACATGTTGGAAACACTTAATCATGTAAATAAAAATTTCATTTAATATATATATAAACATGGAAAAGTTCGGGTCACTACAGTACCTACCCGTTAAATAAATTTCGTCCCGAAATTTTAAGTAGTTGGAGGTGTTGACGTATCTTCTGGAACTAAATGCGGGTATTTCTTCTTCATCTGATCTTCTCGTTCCCAGGTGAACTCGGGTCCTCTACGAGCATTCCATCGAACCTTAACAATTGGTATCTTGTTTTGCTAAAGTCTTTTACCTCACGATCCATTATTTCGACGGGTTCTTCGATGAATTGAAGTTTTTCGTTGATTTGGATTTCATCTAACGGAATAGTGAGATCTTCTTTAGCAAAACATTTCTTCAAATTCGAGACGTGGAAAGTGTTATGTACAGCCGCGAGTTGTTGAGGTAACTCAAGTCGGTAAGCTACTGGTCCGACACGATCAATAATCTTGAATGGTTCGATATACCTTAGATTTAATTTCCATCGTTTACCAAATTGAACAATGCCTTTTCAAGGTGCAACTTTAAGCATGACCATCTCTCCAATTTCAAATTCTATATCTTTTCTTTTAATGTCAGCGTAGCTCTTTTGTCGACTTTGGGCGGTTTTCAACCGTTGTTGAATTTGGATGATCTTCTCGGTAGTTTCTTATATTATCTCCGGACCCGTAATCTGTCTATCCCCCACTTCACTCCAACAAATCAGAGACCTGCACTTTCTACCATAAAGTTCTTTAAAAGGCGCCATCTCAATGCTTGAATGGTAGCTATTGTTGTAGGAAAATTCTGCTAACGGTAGATGTCGATCCCAACTGTTTCCGAAATCAATAACACATGCTCGTAGCATGTCTTCAAGCGTTTTTATCGTCCTTTTGCTCTGCCCATCAGTTTGTAGATGATATGCAGTACTCATGTCTAGACGAGTTCCTAATGCTTGCTGTAATGTCTGCCAGAATCTTGAAATAAATCTGCCATCCCTATCAGAGATAATAGAGATTGGTATTCCATGTCTGGAGACGACTTCCTTCAAATACAATCGTGCTAACTTCTCCATCTTATCATCTTCTCTTATTGGCAGGAAGTGTGCTGATTTGGTGAGACGATCAACTATTACCCAAATAGTATCAAAACCACTTGCAGTCCTTGACAATTTAGTGATGAAATCCATGGTAATGTTTTCCCATTTCCATTTAGGGATTTTGGGTTGTTGAAGTAGACCTGATGGTTTTTGATGCTCAGCTTTGACCTTAGAACACGTCAAACATTCTCCTACGTATTTAGCAACATTGGCTTTCATACCCGGCCACCAAAAATGTTTCTTGAGATCCTTGTACATCTTCCCCGTTCCAGGATGTATTGAGTATCTATTTTTATGAGCTTCTCTAAGTACCATTTCTCTCATATCTCCAAATTTTGGTACCCAAATTCTTTCAGCCCTATACCGGGTTCCGTCTTCCCGAATATTAAGATGCTTCTCCGATCCTTTGGGTATTTCATCCTTTAAATTTCCCTCTTTTAAAACTCCTTGTTGCACCTCCTTTATTTGAGTAGTAAGGTTATTGTGAATCATTATAATCATAGATTTTACTCGAATGGGTTCTCTGTCCTTCCTGCTCAAGGCGTCGGCTACCACATTTGCCTTCCCCGAGTGGTAACGAATCTCAAAGTTTAATCATTCAACAATTCAATCCACCTACGCTGCCTCATATTCAGTTGTTTCTGATTAAATATGTGTTGAAGACTTTTGTGGTCGGTATATATAATACTTTTGACCCCATATACGTAGTGCCTCCAAGTCTTTAATGCAAAAACAACCGCGCCTAATTCCAAATCATGCGTCGTATAATTTTGTTCGCGAATCTTCAATTGTCTAGACGCATAAGCAATCACCTTCGTTCGTTGCATTAATACACAACCAAGATCATGCTTTGATGCATCACAATAAATCACAAAATCATCATTCCCTTCAGGCAATGACAATATAGGTGCCGTAGTTAGCTTTTTCTTCAATAGCTGAAATGCTTTCTCTTATTCATCCTTCCATTCAAATTTCTTCCCTTTATGCGTTAATGCAGCCAAGGGTTTTGCTATTCTAGAAAAGTCTTGGATGAACCTTCTGTAGTAACCAGCTAGTCCTAAAAACTGGCGTATGTGTTTCAGAGTTTTCGGGGTTTCCCACTTTTCAACAGTTTCTATCTTTGCCAGATCCACCTTAATACCTTCTTTGTTCACTATGTGACCGAGGAATTGAACTTCTTCCAACCAAAATGCACACTTTGAAAACTTAGCGTACAATTCTTCCTTCCTCAATACTTCTAACACCTTTCTCAAATGTTCACCGTGTTCTTGGTCATTCTTTGAGTAAATAAGTATGTCATCAATGAAAACAATGACAAACTTGTCAAGGTATGGTCCACACACTCGGTTCATAAAGTCCATGAACACAGCTGGTGCATTAGTTAAACCAAACGGCATGACCATAAACTCGTAATGACCGTAACGTGTTCTGAAAGCAGTCTTTGGAATATCATCTTCTTTCACCCGCATTTGATGATACCCGGAACGTAAGTCAATCTTTGAATAAACATACGAGCCTTGTAGTTGATCAAATAAGTCGTCGATTCTCGGTAGTGGGTAGCGGTTCTTGATGGTAAGTTTGTTCAACTCTCGGTAGTCGATACACAACCTGAATGTACCATCTTTCTTCTTGACAAACAAAACAAGAGCTCCCCACGGTGATGTGCTTGGTCGAATGAAACCACGCTCTAAAAGTTCTTGTAATTAGCTTTGCAGTTCTTTCATCTCACTGGGTGCGAGTCTGTAAGGAGCACGAGCTATTGGTGCAGCTCCTGGTACAAGATCTATTTGAAATTCAACGGATCGATGTGGGGGTAATCCCGGTAATTCTTTCGGAAATACATCGGGAAATTCTTTTGCGACGGGAACATCATTGATGCTCTTTTCTTCAGTTTGTACTTTCTCGACGTGTGATAGAACAGCATAGCAACCTTTTCTTATTAGTTTTTGTGCCTTCAAATTACTAATAAGATATAGCTTCGTGTTGCCCTTTTCTCCGTACACCATTAACGATTTTCCTTTTTCTCGTATAATGCGAATTGCATTTTTGTAACAAACGATCTCTGCTTTCACTTCTTTCAACCAGTCCATACCGATTATCATATCAAAACTCCCTAACTCTACTGGTATCAAGTCAATCTTAAATGTTTCGCTAACCAGTTTAATTTCTCGATTTCGACATATATTATCTGCTGAAATTAATTTACCATTTGCTAATTCGAGTAAAAATTTACTATCCAAAGGTGTCAATGGACAACTTAATTTAGCACAAAAATCTCTACTCATATAGCTTCTATCCGCACCCGAATAAAATAAAACGTAAGCAGATTTATTGTCAATAAGAAACGTACCCGTAACAAGCTCCGGGTCTTCCTGTGCCTCTGCCGCATTAATATTGAAAACTCTTCCGCGGCCTTGTCCATTCATGTTCTCCTAGTTCGGGCAATTTCTAATAATGTGGCCTCTTTTTCCACATTTATAACAAACTACATTGGCATAACTTGCTCCGACACTACTTGCTCCGCCATTACTCGTTCCGACACCATTTGTTCCTTTCGTTCTGTTAACCCATGGTCCGTAGACCTCGCACTTCACCGCACTATGACCATTTCTTTTATACTTGTTGCAAAATTTGGTACAGAACCCCGAGTGATACTTTTCACACCTTTGGCATAGCTGCTTCTGATTGTCGTTGTTGTTGCGGTTGTTATTGTTGTTGGAATGATTGTTGTAGTTGTTGTTGTTGTTGTTGTTTTGTCGTTTGTTGTAGTTGCGATTGATGTTGCAATTGTTGGGATAGTTGTTGTTGTTTTGGTGACTCTTATCACCGTTTTTCTCCCACTTTCTTTTGACTAGCTTCACGTTGGCCTCTTCGGTCGCCTGTTCTTTAATTCTTCCCTCAATCTGGTTCACTAGTTTGTGAGCCATTCTACATGCCTTTTGTATGGAGGCAGGCTCGTGTGAACTTATATCTTCTTGGATTCTCTCCGGTAACCCTTTCACAAACGCGTCGATCTTCTCTTCCTCATCTTCGAACGCTCTCGGACACAATAGGCACAATTCTGTGAATCGTCTTTCGTACGAAGTAATATCGAATCCCTGTGTTCGTAACCCTCTAAGTACTGACTTGAGCTTATTGACCTCGGTTCTAGGACGGTACTTCTCATTCATCAAGTGCTTGAATGCTGACCACGGTAGCGCGTAAGCAGCATCTTGTCCCACTTGCTCTAGATAGGTATTTCACCATGTTAACGCAATTTCCTGTGAAGGTATGCGTAGCGTACTTAACTTTGTCTCCTTCAGCACACTTACTTATGGCAAAGACCGATTCAACTTTCTCGGTCCACCATTTCAATCCGATTTGTCCTTCGGTCCCATCAAATTATGAAGGTTTGCAGGCAGTGAATTCCTTGTAGGAGCATCCTACACGATTTCTTGCACCGTTAGCTGTATTGCTAGATTCAGAGTTATTGTTGGTATGTAGCGCGGCCTGTACTGCGGCTATGTTTGAAGCAAAAAAGGCACGAAATTCCTCTTTGCTCATATTCAAGGTGTGTCGAGTAGTCGGTGCCATTTCCTTCAAAATAGTCAAATGAAACTAGTTAATCATATAGAATATCAAGAGTAGTCAATGGTATTTCGTAGCGTAATATGAACTTATTTATAAAAGCTCTTTCTTCATATTAGCGTTTTATATTCTTTAATTCGGGTAGTACCTACCCGTTAAGTTCATACTTAGTAGCTAACATACCATTTCAACTACTACAATTCTATATGAAAAACTAATCACAAAAAAAAAAAAAACATATTCAAACCTTTATACAATAACTTGCAAACTTACAATACCGCTATTTTACATATAGCATGAAATATAGCACATAAAACTTTGATACAAAGTAGTTGCGAAGATAATTCTAGTTAATAAATAAGGCGTTCAGCAAAGGCAATAAAGACACGTAATTCATACGTCCAGAAACAAGTCAAGCATTCTGGTTTTACTAATACCACTTCCCATCCTTGGTTTTGTGGAACATAACCGTTGTGACCGATAGTAAGACAATGTGTTGTAACGTCGTCAAAAGGATGAAGGTTACGTAATGACCAACAGTCTCGTAATAACCTAAAAACCTCATTTCTTACCCCAATTACCGACTCCGTCACTTGTGGGAACATTTTGTTTAATAGTTGTAGCCCGATGTTCTTGTTCTCACTTTGGTGAGAAGCGAACATTACTAACCCGTAAGCATAGCATGCTTCTTTATGTTGCATGTTAGCCGCTTTTTCTAAATCACGAAGTCCTATATTCGGATATATTGAGTCAAAATAATTTCTTAACCCGTTGTGTAATATAGCATTTGGGTTCCCCGCAATATATGCGTCAAAGTAAACACATCGTAACTTATGGATTTCCCAATGTGATATCCCCCATCTTTCGAACGAAGGCCTTTTATAAACCAAGGCATTCTTGGAACGTTTTTCGAATGTCTTACAAACTGATCTCGCCTTAAATAGTTGTGCCGAGGAATTCTGACCGACTCTAGACAAGATTTCATCAATCATGTCTCCGGGTAGGTCTCTTAAAATATTGGGTTGTCTATCCATTTTGTGTTTTTATACTGTAAAATAGACAAGAGTTAGATTCATAAAAAAATACTTATTAATACAAGCAATTTTTACATATATCATAAAGCATAAGCACACTATATTACATATATTACACCACACGAATACAACTATCTTATTCCGACTCGCTCGTTTCTTCTTCTTCAGTTTTGGTTCGTTTTGCCAAGTTTCTAGGGATATATGATGTTCCCCTAATACGAGCCGTCGTTTTCCACATTGGTTTAGAAAAACCTGGTGGTTTAGAGGTTCCCGGGTTATTGTCACAACTTAAGAAATACGGGTGTTGACGATACATATAAAGTTCATCGGGTTTGGAATCAAATTTCTCTATTTTTATGCCCTTTCCCTTATTGTTCTCTTTTTCCTTATTAAATTGTGTTGGGGTAATTTCTATAACATCATCGGAATCCTTGTCGGGATCCGATTCATCGTAGAATTGGTAATCCTCCCAATACTTTGCTTCCTTGGCGGAAACACCATTGACCATAATTAGCTTTGGTCGGTTGGTTGAGGATTTTCTTCTACTTAACCATTTTATTATTTCCCCCACTGGTTCTATTTCTTCTTCCGGTTCCGATTCTTCTTCCGGTTCCGACTCTTCTTCCGGTTCCTCTTCAGGAACTTGTGAATCAGTCCACGAATCAATCCAATTTACATTTGACTCTTCATTATTATTAGGTGAGTCAATGGGACTTGTTCTAGAGGTAGACATCTATCACATAATATCAAACACGTTAAGAGATTAATATATCACATAATATTCACATGTTAAAAAATATATAGTTTCCAACAAAATTTGTTAAGCAATCATTTTTCAAGTAAACACGGTCGAAGTCCAGACTCACTAATGCATCCTAACAAACTCAATAAGACACACTAATGCAAAATTCTGGTTCTCTAAGACCAACGCTCGGATACCAACTGAAATGTCCCGTTCTTATTGATTAAAAACGTTCCATATTAATTGATTTCGTTGCGAGGTTTTGACCTCTATATGAGACGTTTTTCAAAGACTGCATTCATTTTAAAACAAACCATAACTTTTATTTCATCAATAAAGGTTTAAAAAGCTTGACGTAGATTATCAAATAATGATAATCTAAAATATCCTGTTTACACACGACTATTACATAATGGTTTACAATACAAATATGTTACAACGAAATAAGTTTCTTGAATGCAGTTTTTACACAATATCATACAAGCATGGACTCCAAATCTTGTCCTTATTTAAGTATGCGACAGCGGAAGCTCTTAATAATCACCTGAGAATAAACATGCTTAAAACATCAACAAAAATGTTGGTGAGTTATAGGTTTAACCTATATATATCAAATCGTAACAATACACAAGATTTCATATTTCAATATACATCCCATACATAGAGATAAAAATCATTCATATGGTGAACACCTGGTAACCGACATTAACAAGATGCATATATAAGAATATCTCCATCATTCCGGGACACCCTTCGGATATGAGATAAATTTCGAAGTACTAAAGCATCCGGTACTTTGGATGGGGTTTGTTAGGCCCAATAGATCTATCTTTAGGATTCGCGTCAATTAGGGTGTCTGTTCCCTAATTCTTAGATTACCAGACTTAATAAAAAGGGGCATATTCGATTTCGATAATTCAACCATAGAATGTAGTTTCACGTACTTGTGTCTATTTTGTAAATCACTTAATAAACCTGCACGTATTCTCATCCCAAAATTATTAGATTTTAAAAGTGGGACTATAACTCACTTTCACAGATTTTTACTTCGTCGGGAAGTAAGACTTGGCCACTGGTCGATTCACGAACCTATAACAAATATGTACATATATATCAAAGTATGTTCAAAATATATTTACAACACTTTTAATACATTTTGATGTTTTAAGTTTATTAAGTCAGCTGTCCTCGTTAGTAACCTACAACTAGTTGTCCATAGTTAGATGTACAGAAATAAATCGATATATATTATCTTGAATCAATCCACGACCCAGTGTATACACGTCTCAGGCTAGATCACAACTCAAAGTATATATATTTTTGGAATCAACTTCAACCCTGTATAGCTAACTCCAACATTACTGCATATAGAGTGTCTATGGTTGTTCCAAATAATATATATACATGGGTCGATATGATATGTCAAAACATTTTCATACGTGTCTATGGTATCCCAAGATTACATAATATATTAGAATACATGTATAATACAATATAAGTTAGCTAGGATATGATTTGTATAGAATTGTTAATATTTCCCGTAGCTACAAAAATAAAAAAATATCCAATCTTGTTTTACCCATAACTTCTTCATTTTAAATCCGTTTTGAGTGAATCAAATTGCTATGGTTTCATATTGAACTCTATTTTATGAATCTAAACAGAAAAAGTATAGGTTTATAGTCAGAAATATAAGTTACAAGTCGTTTTTGTAAGAGGTAGTTATTTCAGTCGAAAGAACGACGTCTTGATGACCATTTTGAAAAACATACTTCCACTTTGAGTTTAACCATGATTTTTGGATATAGTTTCATGTTCATCAGAAAAATCATTTTCCCAGAAGAACAACTTTTAAATCAAAGTTTATCATAGTTTTTAATTATCAAACCCAAAAACAGCCCGCGGTGTTACTACGACGGCGTATGTCCAGTTTTACGGTGTTTTTCGTGTTTCCAGGTTTTAAATCATTAAGTTAGCATATTATATAGATATATAACATGTGTTTAGTTGATTTTAAAAGTCAAGTTAGAAGGATTAACTTTTGTTTGCGAACAAGTATAGAATTAACTAAACTATGTTCTAGTGATTTCAAGTTTAAACCTTCGAATAAGATAGCTTTATATGTATGAATCGAATGATGTTATGAACATCATTACTACCTCAAGTTTTGTGGATAAACCTACTGGAAAAGAGACAAATGGATCTAGCTTTAAAGGATCTTGGATGGCTTGAAAGTTCTTGAAGTAGAATCGTGACACGAAAACAAGTTCAAGTAAGATTTCCACTCGAAATAAGATTGTTATAGTTATAGAAATTGAATCAAAGTTTGAATATGAGTATTACCTTATATTAGAAAGATATCTTACTATAAATAAGAAAGATTTCTTGAGTTTGTATGATCACTCTACAAGATTGGAAGTAAGCTAGCAAACTTGGAAGTATTCTTGATTTTATGAAACTAGAACTTGTAGAATTTATGAAGAACACTTAGAACTTGAAGATAGAACTTGAGAGAGATCAATTAGATGAATAAAATTGAAGAATGAAAGTGTTTGTAGGTGTTTTTGGTCGTTGGTGTATGGATTAGATATAAAGGATATGTAATTTTGTTTTCATGTAAATAAGTCATGAATGATTACTCATATTTTTGTAATTTTATGAGATATTTCATGCTAGTTGCCAAATGATGGTTCCCACATGTGTTAGGTGACTCACATGGGATGCTAAGAGCTGATAATTGGAGTGTATATACTAATAGTACATACATCTAAAGGCTGTGTATTGTACGAGTACGAATACGGGTGAATACGAGTAGAATTGTTGATGAAACTGAACGAGGATGTAATTGTAAGCATTTTTGTTAAGTAGAAGTATTTTGATAACTATCTTGAAGTCTTTCAAAAGTGTATGAATACATATTAAAACACTACATGTATATACATTTTAACTGAGTCGTTAAGTCATCGTTAGTCGTTACATGTAAGTGTTGTTTTGAAACCTTTAGGTTAACGATCTTGTTAAATGTTGTTAACCCAATGTTTATAATATCAAATGAGATTTTAAATTATTATATTATCATGATATTATGATGTACAAATATCTCTTAATATGGTATATATACATTATATTTTGTTACAACGATAATCGTTACATATATGTCTCTTTTCAAAATCATTAAGTTAGTAGTCTTGTTTTTACATATGTAGTTCATTGTTAATATACTTAATGATATGTTTACTTATCATAATATCATGTTAACTATATATATAACCATATATATGTCATCATATAGTTTTTACAAGTTTTAACGTTCGTGAATCACCGGTCAACTTAGGTGGTCAATTGTCTATATGAAACCTAGTTCAATTAATCAAGTCTTAACAAGTTTGATTGCTTAACATGGTGGAAACACTTAATCATGTAAATAACAATTTAATTTAATATATATATATATAAACATGAAAAAGTTTGGGTGACTATAGTATTCATTTTTAAAACAACCATAACCTTTATTTTATCGATAAAGGTTTAAAAAGCATTACGTAGATTATCAAATAATGATAATCTAAAATATACCGTTTACACACGACCATTACATAATGGTTTACAATAAGAATATGTTACATCAAAAATAAGTTTCTTGAATGCAGTTTTTATATAATATCATACAAGTATGGACTCCAAATCTTGTCCTTATTTTAGTATGCAACAGCGGAAGCTCTTAATAATCACCTGAGAATAAACATGCTTATAACGTCAACAAAAATGTTGGTGAGTTATAGGTTTAACCTATATATTATCAAATCATAATAATAGACCACAAGATTTCATATTTCAATTTACATCCCATACATAGAGATAAAATTCATTCATATGGTGAACACCTGGTAACCGACATTAACAAGATGCATATAAGAATATCCCCTATCATTCCGGGAAATCCTTCGGACATGATATAAACGAATTCGAAGTAATAAAGCATCCGGTACTTTGGATGGGGTTCGTTAGGCCCAATAGATCTATCTTTAGGATTCGCGTCAATTAGTAGATCGGTTTACTAATTCTTAGGTTACCAAGCAAAAGGGGCATATTCAGCTTCGATCATTCACCATATAATGTAGTTTCAAGTACTTGTGTCTATTTCATAAAACATTTATAAAACTGCATGTATTCTCATCCCAAAAATATTAGATTTTAAAAGTGGGACTAAAACTCACTTTCACAGATTTTTACTTCGTCGGGAAGTAAGACTTGGCCACTGGTTGATTCACGAACCTATAACAAATATGTACATATATATCAAAGTATGTTCAAAATATATTTACAACATTTTGAATACATTTTACTATTTTAAATTTATTAAGTCAGCTGTCCTCGTTAGTAACCTACAACTAGTTGTTCACAGTTAGATGTACAGAAATAAATTGATATATATTATCTTGAATCAATCCACGACCCAGTGTATACACGTCTCAGGCTAGATCACAACTCAAAGTATATATATTTTTGGAATCAACCTCAACCCTATATAGCTAACTCCAACATTACTGCATATAGAGTGTCTATGGTTGTTCCAAATAATATATATACATGGGTCGATATGATATGTCAAAACATTTGTATACGTGTCTATGGTATCCCAAGATTACATTAGAATACATGTATAATACAATATAAGTTAGCTAGGATATGATTTGTATAGAATTGTTACAATATTTCCCGTAGCTACAACAATCAAAAAATATCCAATCTTGTTTTACCCATAACTTCTTCGTTTTAAATCCGATTTGAGTGAATCAAATTGCTATGGTTTCATATTGAACTCTATTTTATGAATCTAAACATAAAAATTATAGGTTTATAGTCGGAAAAATAAATTATAAGTCATTTTTGTAAAGGTAGTCATTTCAGTCGAAAGAACGACGTCTAGATGACCGTTTTGGAAAACATACTTCCACTTTGAGTTTAACCATGATTTTTGGATATAGTTTCATGTTCATAAGAAAAATCATCTTCCCAGAAGAACAACTTTTAAATCAAATTTTATCATTGTTTTTAATTAACTAACCCAAAACAGCCCGCGGTGTTACTACGACGGCGTATATCCGGTTTTACGTTGTTTTTAGTGTTTTTCGGTTTTAAATCATTAAGTTAGCATATCATATAGATATAGAACATGTGTTTAGTTAATTTTAAAAGTCAAGTTAAAAGGATTAACTTTTGTTTACGAACAAGTTTAGAATTAACTAAACTATGTTCTACTGATTACATGTTCAAATCTTCGAATAAGATAGTTTTATATGTATGAATCGAATGATGTTATGAACATCATTACTATCTTAAGTTTAGTAGGTAAACCTACTGGAAGTGACAAGAAATGATCTAGCTTCAAAGGATCTTGGATGGCTTGAAAGTTCTTGAAGTAAAATCATGACACGAAAACAAGTTCAAGTAAGATTATCACTCGAATTAAGATAGTTAGAGTTATAGGAATTGAATCAAAGTTTGTATATGAGTATTACCTTGATTTAGAATGATATCTTACTGTAAACAACAAGGATTTCTTGAGGTTGGATGATCACTTTACAAGATTGGAAGTGAGCTAGTAAACTTGGAAGTATTCTTGATTTTATGAAACTAGAACTTGTAGAATTTATGAAGAACACTTAGAACTTGAAGATGGAACTTGAGAGAGATCAATTAGATGAATAAAATTGAAGAATAAAAGTGTTTGTATTTGTTTTTGATCGTTGGTATATGGATTAGATATAAAGGATATGTAATTTTGTTTACTTGTAAATAAGTCATGAATGATTACTAATATTTTTGTAATTTTATGAGATATTTCATGCTAGTTGCCAAATGATGGTTCCCACATGTGTTAGGTGACTCACATGGGCTACTAAGAGCTGATGATTGAGTGTATATACCAATAGTATATACATCTTAGAAGCTGTGTATTGTACGAGTACGAATACGGGTGCATACGAGTAGAATTGTTGATGAAAATGAATGAGGATGTAATTGTAAGCATTTTTGTTAAGTAGAAGTACTTTGATATTTGTCTTGAAGTCTTTCAAAAGTGTACTAATACATCTAAATACACTACATGTATAAACATTTTAACTGAGTCGTTAAATCATCGTTAGTCGTTATATGTAAGTGTTGTTTTGAAACCTTTAGGTTAACGATCTTCTTAAATGTAATTAATTCATTGTTATTATACTTAAATGAGATGTTAAATTGTTATGTTAACATTATAACATGGTGTATGAATATATCTTAACATCATATATATATGTTAAAATACTATTACAACGATAATCGTTACGTATATATATTGTTTCAAAATTCTTAAGTTAGTAGTCTTGTTTTACATATGTAGTTCATTGTTAATATACTTAATTATATGTATAATTATCATTTTATCATGTTAAATATAGTGTAACAATATCTTAATATTATACATATGTATTTAGTAAGACGTTGTTATAACGATAATCGTTATGTATATCGTTTCGAGCTTCATAATTCAATATTCTCATTTTTTTATGTATATCACCAATTGTTAATATACTTAGTGAGATACTTACCTATCATAATCTCATGTTAACCATATATATGTCCATATATATAACATCATGTCGTTTTTACAAGTTTTAACGTTCGTGAATCGCCGGTCAACTTGGGTGGTCAATTGTCTACATGAAACTCATTTCAAATAATCAAGTCTTAACAAGTTTGATTACTTAACATGTTGGAAACATTTAATCATGCAAATATAGTTTTCATTTAATATATAATCATGGAATAATCATGGAAAAGTTCGGGTCACTACAGTACCTACCCGTTAAATAAATTTCGTTTCGAAATTTTAAGCTGTAGAAGGTGTTGACGAATCTTCTGGAAATAGGTGCGAGTATTTCTTCTTCATCTGATCTTCACGCTCCCAGGTGAATTCGGGTCCTCTACGAGCATTCCATCGAACCTTAACAATTGGTATCTTGTTTTGCTTAAGTCTTTTAACCTCACGATCCATTATTTCGACGGGTTCTTCGATGAAATGAAGTTTTTTGTTGATTTGAATTTCGTCTAACGGAATAGTGAGATCTTCTTTAGCAAAACATTTCTTCAAATTCGAGACGTGTAAAGTGTTATGTACAGCCGCGATTTGTTGAGGTAACTCAAGTCGGTAAGCTACTGGTCTGACACGATCAATAATCTTGAATGGTCCAATATACCTTGGATTTAATTTCCCTCGTTTACCAAATCGAACAACGCCTTTCCAAGGTGCAACTTTAAGCATGACCATCTCTCTAATTTCAAATTCTATATCTTTTCTTTTAATGTCTGCGTAGCTCCTTTGTCGACTTTGGGCGGTTTTCAACCGTTGTTGAATTTGGATGATCTTCTCGGTAGTTTCTTGTATTATCTCTGGACCCGTAATCTGTCTATCCCCAACTTCACTCCAACAAATCGGCGACCTACACTTTCTACCATAAAGTGCCTCAAATGGTGCCATCTCAATACTCGAGTGGTAACTGTTGTTGTAGGAAAACTCTGCTAACGGTAGGTGTCGATCCCAACTGTTTTCAAAATCAATAACACATGTCTTCAAGCGTTTGTATCGTCCTTTTGCTCTGCCCATCAGTTTGTGGATGATAGGCAGTACTTATGTCTAGACGAGTCCCTAATGCTTGTTGCAACGTCTGCCAGAATCTTGAAACAAATCTGCCATCCTTATCAGAGATAATAGAGACTGATATTCCATGTTTGGAGACCACTTCTTTCAAGTATTGTCGTGCCAACTTCTCCATTTTATCATCTTCTCTCATTGGCAGAAAGTGTGCTGACTTGGTGAGACGATCGACTATTACCCAAATAGTATCATAACCACTTGCAGTCTTTGGCAATTTAGTAATGAAATCCATGGTAATGTTTTTCCATTTCCATTCTGGGATTTCGGGTTATTGAAGTAGACCTGATGGTTTCTGATGCTCAGCTTTGACCTTGGAACACGTCAAACATTCTCCTACATATCTAGCAATGTCGGTTTTCATACCCGGCCACCAAAAGTGTTTCTTGAGATCTTTGTACATCTTTCCCGCTCCGGGATGTATTGAATATCTGGTCTTATGTGCTTCCTTAAGTACCTTTCCTCTCACATCTCCAAACTTTGGTACCCAAATTCTTTCAGCCCTATACCGGGTTCCGTCTTCCCAAATATTAAGATGCTTCTCCGATCCTTTGGGTATTTCATCCTTTAAATTTTCCCCTTTTAAAACTCCTTGTTGCGCCTCCTTTATTTGAGTAGTAAGATTAGTGTGAATCGTTATATTCATAGCTTTTACTCGAATGGGTTCTCTGTCCTTTCTGCTCAAGGTGTCGGCTACCACATTCGCCTTCTCCGGGTGGTAACGAATCTCAAAATCGTAATCATTCAACAATTCAATCCACCTATGCTGCCTCATATTCAATTGTTTCTGATTAAATATGTGTTGAAGACTTTTGTGGTCGGTATATATAATACTTTTGACCCCATATAAGTAGTGCCTCCAAGTCTTTAATGCAAAAACAACCGCGCCTAATTCCAAATCATGCGTAGTATAATTCTGTTCGTGAATCTTCAATTGTCTAGATGCATAAGCAATTACTTTCGTTCGTTGCATTAATACACAACCGAGACCTTGCTTTGAGGAGTCACAATATATCACAAAATCATCATTCCCTTCAGGCAATGACAATATAGGTGCCGTAGTTAACTTTTTCTTCAACAATTGAAACTCTTTTTCTTGTTCATCCTTCCATTCAAATTTATTCCCTTTATGCGTTAATGCAGTCTAGGGTTTTGCTATTTTGGAAAAATCTTGGATGAATCTTCTGTAGTAACCAGCCAGTCATAAAAATTGACATATATGCTTTGGAGTTTTAGGTTTTTCCCACTTTTCAACGGTCTCAATTTTTGCCAGATCCACCTGAATACCTTCTTTGTTCACTATGTGACCGAGGAATTGAACTTCTGCCAACCAAAATGCACACTTTGAAAACTTAGCGTACAGTTTTTCTTTTCTCAGCAACTCTAGCACTTTTCTCAAATGTTCTTCGTGCTCTTGATCATTCTTCGAGTAAATAAGTATGTCATCGATAAAAACAATGACAAACTTGTCAAAATATAGCCCACACACTCGGTTCATGAGGTCCATGAACACAGCTGGTGCGTTAGTCAATCCAAACAGCATAACCATAAACTCGTAATGACCGTAACGCGTCCTAAAAGTAGTCTTTGGAATATCATCCTCCTTCACCCGCATTTGATGATATCCAGAACGTAAATCAATCTTCTAATAAACAGACGAGTCTTGTAGTTGATCAAATAAGTCGTCGATTCTCGGTAGTGGGTAGCGGTTCTTGATGGTAAGTTTGTTCAACTCTCGGTAGTCGATACACAACCTAAATGTACCATCTTTCTTCTTGACAAACAAAACAGGAGCTCCCCATGATGATGTGCTTGGTCGAATGAAACCACGCTCTAAAAGTTCCTGTAACTGACTTTATAATTCTTTCATTTTGCTGGGTGCGAGTCTGTATGGAGCACGAGCTATTGGTGCAGCTCTTGGTACATGGTCTATTTGAAATTCAACGGATCGATGTGGGGGTAATCCCGGTAATTCTTTCGGAAATACATCAGGAAATTCTTTTGCGACGGGAACATCACTGATGTTCTTTTCTTCAGGTTTAACTTCCTCGATGTATGCTAGAATGATGTAACAACCTTTTCTTATTAGTTTTTGCGCCTTCAGACTACTAATAAGATTTAATTTCGCGTTGTTCTTTTCTCCGTACACCATTAAAGGTTTTCCTTTTTCACGCATAATGCGAATCGCATTTTTGTAACAAACGACCTCTGCTCTCACCTTTTTCAACCAGTCCATGCCAATTATTACATCAAAACTTCCTAACTCGACTGGTATTAAATCAATTTTAAATGTTTCATCCCCCAGTTTAATTTCTCTCTCTCGACATATATTATCTGCTGAAATTAATTTACCGTTTGCTAATTCGAGTAAAAATTTACTATCCAAAGGCGTCAATGGGCAACTTAATTTAGCACAAAATTCTCTACTCATATAGCTTCTATCTGCACCCAAATCAAATAAAACATAAGCAGATTTATCATCAATAAGAAACGTACCCGTAACAAGCTCCGGCTCTTCCTGTGCTTCTGCCGCATTAATATTGAAAACTCTTCCACGGCCCTGCCCATTAGTATTCCCCTGATTCGGGTGATTTCTAATAATGTAGCCCGGTTTTCCACATTTATAACAAACATTGTTGGTATTACTTGCTCCGACACTATTCGTTTCGGCATTACTTGTTTCGACATTATTTGTTCCTTTAGTTCTGTTAAACTTTGGTCCGTAGACCTCACACTTTGTCGCGCTATGAACATTTCTTTTACACATGTTGTAAAATGTCGTGCAAAACCCCTGATGATTTTCTTCACACCTATGACATGGCTGTTTTTGGTTTTTGTTGCCGTTGTTGTTATTGAGGTTGTTGTTGGGATTGTTATTGTTGTTGAAACGGTTGTTGTAGTTGTTGTTGTTGTTGGGATGCTTGTTGTAGTTATTGTTAGGATTGCGGTTATTGTTGCGATTGTTGTTGCAGTTGTTGGGATAGTTGTTGCGATTGTGGTTGTAATTGTTGTTGTTGTTGTACTGGTGACTCTTGTCACCGTTTTCCTCCCACTTTCTCTTGAGTTGTTTCGTGTTGGCTTCTTCGGCCGCCTGCTCTTTAATTCTTCCCTCAATCTGATTTATGAGTTTATGAGCTATTCGACTTGCCTTCTGTATAGAAGCGGGCTCGTGTGAACTCACATCTTCTTGAATCCATACTGGTAACCCTTTTACAAACGCTTCGATCTTCTCTTCTTCATCTTCGAATGCTCCCGGACACAATAGGCACAACTCTGTGAATCGTCGTTCATATGTGGTAACGTCGAACCCTTGTGTTCATAACTCTCTAAGTTCTGCCTTGAGTTTATTGACTTCGTTTCTAGGACAGTACTGCTCGTTCATCAATTGCTTGAATGCCGACCACGGTAGTGCGTAAGCAGCATTTTGTCCTACCTGTTCAAGATAGGTGTTCCACCACGTTAATGCAGTACCTGTGAAGGTATGCGTGGCGTACTTAAATTTGTCCTCTTCGGTACACTTACTTATGGAAAACACCGATTCGACTTTCTCGGTCCACCGTTTCAATCCAATTGGTCCTTCGGTTCCATCAAATTCCAAAGGTTTGCAGGCAGTGAATTCTTTGTAGGAGCATCCTACACGATTTATTGCGCCGTTAGCTATATTGCTAGATTCAGAGTTATTGTTGGTATGTAGCGCAGCCTGTACTGCGGCTATGTTTGCAGCAAGAAAGGTACGAAATTCCTCTTCGCTCATATTCATGGTGTGTCGAGTAGTCGGTGCCATTTCCTTCAAAATAGCCAACTGAATCAAGTTAATCATACAGAATATTAAGAGTAGTCAATAGTATTTCGTAGCATAAAATAAACTCATTTATAAAAGCTTTTTCTTCATATTAGCGTTTTATAAGTTTAAATTCGGGTACTACCTACTCGTTAAGTTCATACTTAGTAGCTAATATACAATTCAACTACTACAATTCCATATGAAAAACTGATTATAGTAATATATCACATAAAAATATTCTTCAAACTTACAACTTCGCTATATTACATATAACATGAAATATATTACACTATGATACATGACAGTTTTGAAGATAAATCTAGTTAATACGCAAGTTGTTCAGCAAAGGAAATAAAGACACGTAATTCATAAGTCCAGAAACAAGTCATGCATTCTGGTTTTACTAAGACGACTTCCCATCCTTGGTCTTGTGGAAAATAATCGTTATGACCATTGGCTAGGCAGCATGTTGTAATGTCGTCAAAAGGACGAGGGGTTCGTAATGTCCAACAGCCCTGTACTAATCTAAAAACCTTGTTTCTCACCCCAACTACTGAATCCGTCACTTGTGGGAAGGTTTTATTTAAAAGTTGTAATCCAATGTTCTTTTTCTCACTTTGGTAAGAAGCGAACATCACTAACCCGTAAGCATAACATGCTTCTTTATGTTGCATGTTAGAAGCTCTTTCTAACTCACGAAATCCTATGTTGGGATATGTTGAGTCAAAATAGGTTCTTAACTCGTAGCGTAAAATTGCATTTGGGTTCCCCTCATTTAACGCTTTAAAGAAAACACGGCGTAACTTACGGTCTCCCCAATGTGATATACCCACCCATCAAAGGAAAGCCTTTTATAAACTAAGGCATTTTTGGAAATTCTTTCAA
Organism: Rutidosis leptorrhynchoides; assembly: GCF_046630445.1. Classification (NCBI taxonomy): domain Eukaryota; kingdom Viridiplantae; phylum Streptophyta; class Magnoliopsida; order Asterales; family Asteraceae; genus Rutidosis; species Rutidosis leptorrhynchoides. The sequence continues at coordinate 483,555,459 of NC_092336.1, forward strand.
ATGTTTGACAAGTTAATTTCGCCATAACTAATTGTGCTGATGAATTCTGACCGACTCTAGACAAGATTTCATCAATCATATCCTCTAGTAGGTCTTCTAAAATATTCAGTTGTCTACCCTTAACCTCCATTTTGTGTTTTAATACTGTAAAAATAGACGAGGGTTAGATTCATAAAAGATAATTAACAAACAATACAAGCAATTTTTACATAGAACATAAAAGTACAAGCACACTACAATACATATAATACACAACATGATTACAACTCTTTAATCCGACTCACTCGTTTCTTCTTCTTCGGACTTGGTTCGTTTTGCTAATTTCCTAGGGATATATGGTGCTCCCCTAATAAGAGCTGTCGTTTTCCACAATGGTTTAGAAAAACCTGGTGGTTTAGAGGTTCCCGGGTTATTGTTACAATTTAGAAAATACAGATGTTGCCGATACATATAAAGTTCATCGGGGTTGGAATCAGGTTTCTCTATTTTTATACCTTTTCCCTTATTATTTTCTTTTGCTTTATTAAATTGGGTCGAGGTAATTTCTATAACATCATCGGAATCCTCATCAGGATCCGATTCATCGAAAAATTGGTAATCTTCCCAATATTTTGCTTCCTCGGCTGAAACACCAATGACCATTATTAACTTTGGTCCGTTGATTGAGGATTTTCTTTTATTTAATCGCTTTACTGTAGGTATTAATATTTCTTCCTCCGGAACCTCTTCTTCTTCTGGTTCCTCCTCTTCCGATTCCTCCTCTTCTGGTTCCTCTTCTTCCGGTTCCTCCTCTTTCGGTTCCTCCTCTTCCGTTCCTCTTCGGGAATTTGTGAATCTTCCCAAAATATATTCGACTCTTCATTATTATTAGGTGAATCAATGGAATTTGTACTAGAGGTAGACATCTATCACACAATATCAAACACGTTAAAAGATTAATATATCACATAATATTTACATGTTAATAATATATAGTTTCCAACAACAAAATGTTAAGGAATCGTTTTTGAAGAAAAACACGGTCGAAGTTCAGACTCACTAATGCATCCTAACAAACTCGGTAAGACACACTAATGCAATTTTCTGGTTCTCTAAGACCAACGCTCTGATACCAACTGAAATGTCCCGTTCATATTGATTATAAACGTTCCATATTAATTGATTTCGTCGCGAGGTTTTGACCTCTATATGAGACGTTTTTCAAAGACTGCATTCATTTTTAAAACAACCATAACCTATATTTTATCGATAAAGGTTTAAAAGCATTACGTAGATTATCAAATAATGATAATCTAAAATATACGTAGATTACCCATAAGTTCTTCGTTTTAAATCCGTTTTGAGTGAATCAAATTGCTATGGTTTCATATTGAACTCTATTTTATGAATCTAAATAGAAAAAGTATAGGTTTATAGTCAGAAAAATAAGTTACAAGTCATTTTTGTAAGAGGTAGTCATTTCAGTCGAAAGAACGACGTCTAGATGACCAATTTGAAAAACATACTTCCACTTTGAGTTTAACAATGATTTTTGGATATAGTTTCATGTTCATAAGAAAAATAATTTTCCCAGAAGAACAACTTTTAAATCAAAGTTTATCATAGTTTTTAATTATCAAACCCAAAACAGCCCGCGGTGTTACTACGACGGCTTATACCCGGTTTTATGGTGTTTTTTCGTGTTTTCGGGTTTTAAATCATTAAGTTAGCATATCATATAGATATAGAACATGTGTTTAGTTGATTTTAAAAGTCAAGTTAGAAGGATTAACTTTTGTTTGCGAACAAGTTTAGAATTAACTAAACTATGTTCTAGTGATTACAAGTTTAAACCTTCGAATAAGGTAGTTTTATATATATGAATCGAATGATGTTATGAACATCATTACTACCTCAAATTTAGTAGGTAAACCTACTAGAAATGACAAAAAAATAACTTGAGCTTCAAAGGATCTTTGGATGGCTTGAAAGTTCTTGAAGTAGAATCATGACACGAAAACAAGTTCAAGTAAGATTTTCACTCGAAAGAAAATTGTTATAGTTATAGAAATTGAATCAAAGTTTGAATATGAGTATTACCTTGTATTAGAAAGATATCTTACTGTAAATAAGAAAGATTTCTTGAGGTAGGATGATCACTTTACAAGATTGGAAGTAAGCTAGCAAACTTGGAAGTATTCTTGATTTTATGAAACTAGAACTTATAGAATTTGTGAAGAACACTTAAAACTTGAAGATAGAACTTGAGAGAGATCAATTAGATAAAGAAAATTTAAGAATGAAAGTGTTTGTAGGTATTTTTGGTCGTTGGTATATGGATTAGATATAAAGGATGTGTAATTTTGTTTACATGTAAATAAGTCATGAATGATTACTAATGTTTTTATAATTTTATGAGATATTTCATGCTAGTTGCCAAATGATGGTTCCCACATGTGTTAGGTGACTCACATGGGCTGCTAAGAGCTGATCATTGGAGTGTATATACCAATAGTACATACATCTAAAAGCTGTGTATTTTACGAGTACGAATACGGGTGCATACGAGTAGAATTGTTGATGAAACTGAACGAGGATGTAATTATAAGCATTTTTGTTAAGTAGAAGTATTTTGATAAGTGTCTTGAAGTCTTTCAAAAGTGTATGAATACATATTAAAACACTACATGTATATACTGAAATGTCCCGTTCATATTGATTATAATCATTCCATATTAATTGATTTCGTTGCGAGGTTTTGACCTCTATATGAGACGTTTTTCAAAGACTGCATTCATTTTTAAAACAACCATAACCTTTATTTTATCAATACAGGTTTTAAAAGCATTACGTAGATTATCAAATAATGATAATCTAAAATATACTGTTTACACATGACCATTACATAATGGTTTACAATAGAAATATATTACATCGACATATGTTTCTTGAATGCAGTTTTTACACAATATCATACAAACATGGACTCCAAATCTTGTCCTTATTTTAGTATGCAACAGCGGAAGCTCTTAGTATTCACCTGAGAATAAACATGCTTTAAACGTTAACAAAAATGTTGGTGAGTTATAGGTTTACCTATATATATCAAATCGTAACAATAGACCACAAGATTTCATATTTCAATACACATCCCATACATAGAGATAAAAATCATTCATATGGTGAACACCTAGTAACCGACATTAACAAGATGCATATATAAGAATACCCCCATCATTCCGGGACACCCTTCGGATATGATATAAATTTCAAAGTACAAAAGCATCTGGTACTTTGGATGGGGTTTGTTAGGCCTAATAGATCTATCTTTAGGATTCGCATCAATTAGGGTGTCTATTCCCTAATTCTTAGATTACCAGACTTAATAAAAAAGGGCATATTCGATTTTGATAATTCAACCATAGAATGTAGTTTCACGTACTTGTGTCTATTTTGTAAATCATTTATAAACCTGCATGTATTCTCATCCCAAAAATATTAGATTTTAAAAGTGGGACTATAACTCACTTTCACAGATATTTCCTTCCTTGGAAATAAGACTTGGTCACAGATCGATTCATGAACCTATAACAAATATGTACATATATATCAAAGTATGTTCAAAATATATTTACAACATTTTTTAATACTTTTTAATGTTTTAAGTTTATTAAGTCAGCTGTCCTCGTTAGTAACCTACAACTAGTTGTCTACAATTAGATGTACAGAAATAAATCAATATATATTATCTTGAATCAATTCACGACCCAGTGTATACACGTCTCAGGATAGATCACAACTTAAAGTATATATATTTTTAGAATCAACCTCAACCCTGTATAGCTAACTCCAACATTACTGCATATAGAGTGTCTATGGTTGTTCCAAATAATATATATACATGGGTCGATATGATATGTTAAAACATTTGCATACGTGTCTATGGTATCCCAAGATTACATAATATATTAGAATACATGTATAATACAATATAAGTTAGCTAGGATATGATTTGTATAGATTTGTTAAACATTTCCCGTAGCTAAAAAGATCAAAAATATCCAATCTTGTTTTACCCATAACTTCTTCATTTTAAATTCGTTTTGAGTGAATCAAATTGCTATGGTTTCATATTGAACTCTATTTTATGAATATAAACAGAAAAATATAGGTTTATAGTCGGAAATATAAGTTACAAGTCTTTTTTGTAAAGGTAGTCATTTTAGTTGAAAGAACGACGTCTAGATGACTATTTTAGAAAACATACTTCCACTTTGAGTTTAACCTTGATTTTTGGATATAGTTTCTTGTTCATATGAAAAATCATTTTCCCAGAAGAAAAACTTTTAAATCAAAGTTTATCATAGTTTTTAATTATCCAAACCAAAACAGCCCCCGGTTTCACTACGACGGCGTATATCCGATTTTATGGTGTTCATCGTGTTTCCATGTTTTAAATCATTAAGTTAGCATATCATATAGATATAGAACATGTGTTTAGTTGATTTTAAAAGTCAAGTTAGAAGGATTAACTTTTGTTTGCGAACAAGTTTAGAATTAACTAAACTATGTTCTAGTGATTACAAGTTTAAAACTTCGAATAAGATAGCTTTATATGTATGAATCGAATGATGTTATGAACATCATTACTACCTCAAGTTTTCTGGATAAAATCACTGGATATGAGAAAAATGGATCTAGCTTCAAAGGATCCTTGGATGGCTTGAAAGTTCTTGAAACAGAATAATGACACGAAAACAGTTCAAGTAAGATTTTCACTCGAAATAAGATTGTTATAGTTGTAGAAATTGAATCAAAGTTTGAATATGAATATTACCTTGAATTAGAAAGATAACCTACTGTAAATAACAAATGTTCCTTGATCTTAGATGATTACTTGGAATGGATTAGAAAGCTTGGAAGTAGACTTGCAAACTTGGAAGTATTCTTGATTTTTATGAAACTATACTTATGGAATTTATGAAGAACACTTATAACTTGAAGATAGAACTTGAGAGAGATCACTTAGATGAAGAAAATTGAAGAATGAAAGTGTTTGTAGGTGTTTTTGGTCGTTGGTATATGGATTAGATATAAAGGATGTGTAATTTTGTTTTCATGTAAATAAGTCATGAATGATTACTCATATTTTTGTAATTTTATGAGATATTTCATGCTAGTTGCCAAATGATGGTTCTCACATGTGTTAGGTGACTCACATGGGCTGCTAATAGCTGATCATTAGAGTGTATATACTAATAGTACATACTTCTAAAAGCTGTGTATTGTACGAGTACGAATACGGGTGCATACGAGTAGAATTGTTGATGAAACTGAACGAGGATGTAATTGTAAGCATTTTTGTTAAGTAGAAGTATTTTGATAAGTGTCTTGAAGTCTTTCAAAAGTGTATGAATACATATTAAAAAACAACATGTTTATACATTCTAATGGAGTCGTTAAGTCTTCGTTAGTCGTTACATGTAAGTGTTGTTTTGAAACCTTTAAGTTAACGATCTCAATTAATGTTATTAACCTAATGTTTATTATATCAAATGAGATGTTAAATTATTATATTATCATGATATTATGATGTATGAATATCTCTTAATATGATATATACATTAAATGTTGTTAACGATCTTGTTAAATGTTGTTAACCCATTGTTTATTAAATCAAATGAGATGTTAAATTATTAAATTATCATGATATTATGATGTATGAATATCTCTTAATATGATATATACATTAAAATATCGGTACAACAATAATCGTTACATATATGTCTCGTTTCGAAATCCTTAAGTTAGTAGTCTTGTTTTTACATATGTAGTTCATTGTTAATATACATAATGACATGTTTACTTACATTTATCATGATTAAACATAGTGTATCAATATCTTAATATGATTCATATGTATTTAGTAAGACGTTGTTATAACGATAATCGTTATATATATCGTTTCGAGTTTCTTAATTCAATAAACTCAATTTTATGTATATAACTCATTGTTAAAATACCTAATGAGATACTAACTTATCATAATATCATGTTAACTATATATATAATCATATATATGTCATCATATAGTTTTTACAAGTTTTAACGTTCGTGAATCACCGGTCAACTTGGGTGGTCAATTGTCTATATGAAACTGATAATGCTAAAAACGAACATATATTTCATAGCATTATTCCTCAAGAAAGAAAAGCTTTTAGTTGCAATTTTTCTATTTACAAGTGATATTCGGTTAAATAATAAAAGGTGAAGACAAAAGATAGATTTGACGAATTGAAGACGCAAACGACCAAAAAGCTCAAAAGTACAAAATACAATCAAAGAGGTTCCAATTATTGATAAGAAACGTCTCAGAATTACAAGAGTACAAGATTTAAAACGCAAAGTACAAGATATTAAATTGTACGCAAAGACGTTCGAAAATCCGGAACCGGGACCAGAGTCAACTCTCAACGCTCGACGCAACGGACTAAAAATTACAAGTTAACTATTTATATAAATATAATATAATATATAATTAATTATATAAATTATATATATATATATATATATATTATATTTATATATTAAAACCGTCGGCAGACTAGGATCCAAACTTGTGTGAGCTGGTTTTACGAACTCCGCGACTTGCGTAGTTTGTAGTGGAAAAATGCCGCGACTCGCGGAGAGACCCTGGACAAAAATGCCTATAAAAGCCAGCGCATTCTGAACGTAAAATATATCCTTTTTCTTCTTCTCTCATCAAACGTATTATATATATATATTTTAATTTTAATTTTAATTTTAATTTTAATTCTAATAATAAGGGTATGTTAGCGAATGTTGTAAGGGTGTAAGTCGAAATTCTGTCCGTGTAACGCTACGCTATTTTTAATCATTGTAAGTTATGTTCAACCTTTTTAATTTAATGTCTCGTAGCTAAGTTATTATTATGCTTATTTAATCCGAAGTAATCATGATGTTGGGCTAATTATTAAAATTGGGTAATTGGGCTTTGTACCATAATTGGGGTTTGGACAAAAGAATGACACTTGTGGAAATTAGACTATGGGCTATTAATGAGCTTTATATTTGTTTAACTAAATAATAGTTTGTTAATTTTAATATAAAGATTTACAACTGGACGTCCCTATAAATAACCATATACACTCGATCGGACACGATGGGCGGGATATTTATATGTACAAATAATCGTTCATTTAATTGGACACGGGAATGGATTAATAGTCACTAGAATTATTAAAATAGGGGTGAAATTATGTACAAGGACACTTGGCATAATTGATAACAAAGTAATAAAACCTTGTTACAGTTTAAGTCCCCAATTAGTTGGAATATTTAACTTCGGATATAAGGATAATTTGACGAGGACACTCGCACTTTATATTTATGACTGATGGACTGTTATGGACAAAAATCAGACGGACATATTAAATAATCCAGGACAAAGGACAATTAACCCATGGGCATAAAACTAAAATCAACACGTCAAACATCATGATTACGGAAGTTTAAATAAGCATAATTATTTTATTTCATATTTAATTTTCCTTTATTTTATATTTAATTGCACTTCTAATTATCGCACTTTTATTTATTGTTATTGTATTTAATTGCACTTTTAATTATCGTATTTTTAATTATCGCAATTTTATTTTATCGCACTTTTATTTATCGCAATTTCATTATCGTTATTTACTTTACGCTTTAAATTAAGTTATATTTATTTTTAATATTTTACATTAGGTTTTAACTGCGACTAAAGTTTTAAAATCGACAAACCGGTCATTAAACGGTAAAAACCCCCCTTTATAATAATAATATTACTTATATATATTTGTATTTTTATAAATTAAAACTAATATAGCGTTAAGCTTTGTTTAAAAGATTTCCCTGTGGAACGAACCGGACTTACTAAAAACTACACTACTGTACGATTAGGTACACTGCATATAAGTGTTGTAGCAAGGTTTAAGTATATCCATTCTATAAATAAATAAATATCTTGTGTAAAATTATATCGTATTTAATAGTATTTCCTAGTAAAATTTAATTGTATTTTATACCCCTTAGCTTTAACATCAAGTATTTTTGGCACCGCTGCCGGGGACTCAATTTCTTGCTTAAACGCCGGAAGCGCAACGCTAATATAAAAAAAAATTATTTTTAATTTACTTTTATAAAAAATACGCTTTTGTAAAAATACGTTTTAAATATTCGAAAACATAAAAAGAAAACAAAAATATAAATATTTTTAAGAGTTTGTTAAATTTTTAAGTTTTATAAAGTTTCTTTATTTTTATTTTATAAAAATATAAGTCTTATTTAAATATTTTGTGTTTATTTAAAACAAAAAAAACCGAAAATATATATCTATAAATCTAGTTTTAAGATTTTTATTTATAAAATTATAAAATATTTCTATTTTTATTTTAGTTTTTAAAATATAAGTTTTATTAAATTTATATAAATATATTAATTAAATTAAAAACAAAACAAAAATAATTACGAAACCTGTCAAACGAAACCACCTTATCTGAAATTTCAAACCCCGCGACTCGCGGAGTTTGTTGCCAGGTGTACCGCGACTCGCGGAGCCACCCTGACACGCGCCTGACAGAACCCTAATCTGCATTAAATACGGAGTATTATTAATTATTATTAATTAATTTGTATTTAGGGTTAAATATTTAATTAATTTAATATTTAATTTAAGTTTTAATTAATTTATGTATTTAGTTTAATTAGTTTTATTAAATTATAAAATTAATAGTTTTATTAAATTAATAATATAAAAATAATATTTTTATAAAAATTGTACTTTTTACAACTTTTAGTATATTTTTATATTTTGTCCCTTTTTAATTGTTTTAGCGTAATTTGTTGTATTTTTCGCTCGTATTTAGTTTTAAATATAGTTTTTGCCATAGTTATTTTTACTTCTAGATTTTTAGGCTTTGCCGTAAAATCCCTCAAGTGCTTTCTCTTTAGACTGAGATTTAGGTGCTTTAGAATTTTGCGACGCCATTTTTATATTTTAGTGCCTTTTTAAGATATTGCCATTTGGGATATAGTTTTTCTTGTAAGCTTTAATATTTTTAGACGCAACTTTTAATTTTTAGTTTTTAGTTCCTTTTTAAGTTTTGACGCACTACTTTCTTATTTTTATTTTTCGACGCCTTTTACCTATGTATCAATTATCACTCCAATTAGTAATCTCAATTTGCAATTTTAATTTTAAGTTAGTGATAGTAATAAGGTTAGGTTAGTCGAGTGTTTTAAAGTTTTATAAGTCATTCTTTTTCTTTCTTATTTTTCGACGCCTTTTATTTTTCAACCCTTTTCTTTTTCGACCTTTTTCGACGCAATCTTTTTCTTTCTTATTTCTCGCCATTCTAGTTTTAGGACATAGATTTTTATTCTACTTCTTCTCTAAATTTCTTAAAATTACGAAAATTTATTTTAAGTGGTTAAATTAATAGACATCAAAATTTTCTGGTTCGTAGTAATAGTTGGATTTGTACGTGGACCGGGTTATTGGAGCCAAACAGTACTCAATTATATTGAGACCAAACGAATCCTGCCCCTCTGCTGCATCTTTTGGCTATTCGAAACGTGAGCAAAATCAAAAAAGTCTATTAATTGGATAACTTATATAATTTTTCTTTCCTTTTAAAAACTAATAGGATATTCAGTGAATGCACCGAGCAAGACGTTCACCACCTTTTGTACGTTCACCACCTGTAACCAGATCAAGACATCTAGCAAATATTGTCGCCGTTGATTTTTCTTTAGAATCGTCATCCAGTCGACCAAGTACTCCAATTCAAATTTTCGATAATCCATTTTTTGAACCCGGCCTCACAATTGAGAATCCGGAGAATATTCAGGGACGATTCATAGATCCTGAACCATTAATTTTTCCTCCGGAACCACCACTCATTCAAACAGAGATTGTTGAGGAACGAACCATTAAATCAGAATCCTCTAGTGATTCCGATTCAACAAATTCAATTATGGAAAATCTGGAACCTCTAAGTATGGAAGACCGAATGCGAGCTAAACGCACTGGCCAAGGTCACGCAATTACTCATCCAGACATTAATGCGCCAGATTATGAAATCAAAGGACAAATTCTACACATGGTGACTAATCAATGCCAATTTAGTGGTGCGCCGAAGGAAGATCCAAATGAACATCTTCATACCTTTAATAGGATCTGCACACTATTTAAAATCCGAGAAGTTGAGGATGAACAGATATATCTCATGTTATTTCCCTGGACTTTAAAGGGAGAAGCCAAAGATTGGTTGGAATCGTTACCTGAAGGGGCGATTGATACATGGGACGTTTTAGTTGAAAAATTTCTTAAACAATTCTTTCCGGCATCTAAAGCCGTAAGACTTCAAGGAGAAATTGTTACGTTCACACAGATTCTGAATGAAACTCTATATGAGGCGTGGACAAGATTTGGAAAGTTATTAAGAGGATGTCCGCAGCATAGTTTAGACACTTGTCAAATAGTACAAATATTCTACCAAGGATGCGACATCACTACAAGAAAAGACATAGATATAGCAGCTGGTGGTTCTATTATGAAGAAAATCGAAACTGATGCTTACAAAATTATTGATAACACTGCTTCCCACTCACATGAGTGGCACCAAGAAAAAGATATCGTTAGATCATCTAAAGCAGCTAGAGTCGATTCTAGCCATAACTTAGATTCCATTTCTGCAAAGATAGATGCTGTCGAGAGAAGAATGAAAAAGATGACTAAAGATATACACTCAATACGAATTAGTTGTGAGCAGTGTGGAGGACCACATTTGACAAAAGATTGTCTCAGTATTGAACTAACAATGGAACAAAGAGAGAATATTTCATACATAAACCAAAGGCCTGGAAATAATTATCAGAATAATTATCAACCACCAAGACCGATTTACAATCAAAACCAGAATTATAATCGAAATGTTCCATACAACAACCAACAAGGTCCTAGCAATCAAGAAGTATCTAATAATACTTACAATCAACAAAGACCTAATTTTTAAAACAAACCACCACAAACCGATGATAAAAAGTCAAATTTAGAAGATATGATGACGAAGCTAGTTGAAACTCAAACGCAGTTTTTCACATCTCAGAAACAAACCAATGAACAAAATGCTCAAGTATTTAGAAATCAACAAGCTTCTATTCAAAATTTGGAACAAGAAGTGAGTAACCTAGCAAGGTTAATAGGTGAAAGAAAATCGGGAAGTTTACCTAGTGATACAAATGCTAACCCCCGGAATGAAACAGCTAAAGCCATTACCACAAGAAGTGGTATTACACTTAAACCACCTGAAATACCTGTAATTTCTGATAAAGCTATTCCTACTCCACAAGAACCACAACCTGATCAAGATAAGGAAAAAGAACCGGTAGTTTAAAAGGTTAATGAAGATAACACAGTTAAGGCTAAACCTTATGTTAAACCATACCAACCACCACTTCCTTATCCGAGTAAAATGAAAAAAGAGAAACTTGAAGCCGAGCAATCCAAATTCTTGGATATGTTTAAACAAATAAATGTCAATCTTCCTTTCATTGATGTAATTTCAGGAATGCCTAGATATGCTAAATTTCTGAAAGATTTAATCACAAATAGAAAAAAATGGAAGAACTCTCGGCCGTTACTATGAATGCTAATTGTTCAGCAGTGCTGTTGAATAAGATACCAGAAAAACTATCAGATCCAGGAAGTTTCACAATTCCATGTTTTCTGGGTAGTCTTAGTTCAATAGAAGCATTGGCAGACTTAGGTGCTAGTATAAATTTAATGCCGTATTCACTATACACTAAACTAGACCTTGGAGAATTGAAACCAACAAGAATAAGTATACAACTAGCCGATCGATCAATAAAATATCCTAGAGGGATAATGGAGAACATGCTAGTTAAAGTTGGAACTTTAGTATTTCCAGTAGATTTTGTTGTTCTGGACATGGAAGAAGATTCTCAAGTTCCTCTCATATTAGGAAGACCATTTTTAAACACGGCTAAAGCAATGATAGATGTGTTCGGTAAGAAACTGGCCCTAAGTATAGAGGATGAGAGTGTTACCTTTTCAGTTGATAAAGCAATGCAACAACCGCAATCTGCAGATGATACATGTTATTATATTCAAACTATAGATTCACATGCATAATTGTTAGAAGAATTTCCAGAATTACAAGGAACAGGAGAATGTTCTTTAGGAGAAGGAACTGAACCAATTGATGAAACTGAAATGTTAGCTACACTAATGGCTAATGGATATGAACCAACAACAGAAGAAATTCAAATGCTAAAAGAAGAAGACAGATATCGATATAAATCATCGATAGAAGAACCTCCGACATTAGCGTTAAAGCCACTTCCAAATCATTTGGAATACGCTTATTTACATGGTGAATCTGAATTACCTGTAATAATATCGTCTTTTCTTACTGAAAATGAAAAATCTCAACTCATTTCTGTATTAAAAGCTCATAAACCAGCCATTGCATGGAAGATTCATGATATTAAAGGAATAAGTCCTTTGTATTGCACACATAAAATCCTTATGGAAGAAGGTCATAAAACGCATGTGCAACGCCAACGAAGACTAAATCCAAATATGCAAAATGTTGTTAAAAAATAAATTATTAAACTACTAGATGCAGGTTTAATTTATCCGATTTTTGAAAGTCCATGGGTAAGCCCAGTTCAATGCGTACCTAAGAAGGGTAGCATGACTGTCATTACAAATGAGAAGAATGAGCTTATTCCTACTAGGACTATAACAGGATGGCGTGTGTGTATTGATTATAGAAAATTAAATGACGCCACCAGAAAAGATCACTTTCCCTTACCTTTTATTGATCAAATGTTGGAAAGATTAGCCGGAAATAGTTACAATTGTTTTCTTGATGGATTTTCCGGATATTTTCAAATTCCAATAGCACCCGAGGACCAAGAGAAAACCACGTTCACGTGCCCTTATGGTACTTTTGCTTACAAACGCATGCCATTTGGACTTTGCAACGCCCCTGCAACCTTTCAAAGGTGTATGATGGCGATTTTTCACGACATGATAGAAGAATGCATAGAAGTTTTCATGGATGACTTTTCAGTCTTTGGTGATACATTTGAATCATGTTTAGTTAATCTGGAACGAATGCTTATTAGATGCGAACAATCAAATCTAGTTCTTAATTGGGAGAAATGCCATTTCATGGTTAAAGAAGGCATCGTTCTTGGACATAAAATTTCAAAGGAAGGAATTGAAGTGGATAGAGCTAAAGTAGATGTAATTGCTAAACTTCCACATCCCACCAATGTTAGAGGAGTTAGGAGTTTTCTAGGGCATGCCAGTTTTTATCGACGTTTTATTAAAGATTTTTCTAAAATTGCCACTCCTATGAATAAACTCCTAGAAAAGGATGCTCCATTCATCTTTTCAGATGAATGCATCAAATCTTTTAATATTCTTAAAGAGAAACTCACTAATGCGCCGATCATGATAACTCCAAATTGGAATCTACCGTTTGAACTTATGTGCGATGCAAGTGATTTTGCAATGGGAGCCGTTTTAGGTCAAAGGATTGAAAAACAATTTTAACCTATTTATTATGCTAGTAAGACATTACAAGGAGCACAAAAAAATTACAGAACTACTGAAAAAGAACTCCTTGCTATTGTCTTTGCTTTTGACAAATTTAGATCATATCTCGTTCTAGCAAAAACGGTGGTCTATACCGACCATTCTGCTCTTAGATACCTATTTTCGAAACAAGATGCCAAACCAAGATTAATCCGTTGGATCTTACTCTTACAAGAGTTCGATATTGAAATCCGAGATAAAAGAGGAGCAGAAAATCTCGCCGCTAATCATCTTTCTATTCTTGAAAATCCCGAATTAGAAGTTCTAAATGAATAGGCCATACAAGACAACTTTCCTAATGAATATCTATTGAAGATAGATTATAATGAAATTCCATGGTTTGCAGACTATGCAAACTACTTAGTATGTGGATTCCTTGAAAAAAGATTGTCGTACCAAAAACGAAAGAAATTCTTCAGTGATATAAAACACTATTTCTGGGATGATCCACATTTTTTTAAAAGTTGTCCAGATGGAATAATACGCCGATGTGTATTCGGAGATGAAGCTAGTAAAATTTTAAACCATTGTCACACAGGACCAACAGGAGGGCATTATGGGCCTCAACTAATAGCAAGGAAAGTTTATGAAGCTGGATTCTATTGGCCTACAATTTACAAAGACGCACACCTTCTTTGCAAATCCTGTGATGCTTGTCAAAGGGCCAGAAAAATAAGTCAACGTGATGAAATGCCACAAAATGTCATTCAAGTATGTGAAGTATTTGACATTTGGGGTATTGATTTTATGGGTCCATTTCCAAAATCTCATAATAATTTATACATTCTCGTAGCCATTGATTATGTATCTAAATGGGCGGAAACACAAGCTCTCCCAACTAACGATGCACGAGTTGTAGTCAACTTTTTAAAATGTCTTTTTGCAAGGTTTAGAACACCGAAAGATTTAATAAGTGATCGGGGAACTCATTTCTGTAATAATCAACTTGAGAAAGTTCTTAAAAGATATGGAGTAACTCATAAAATCTCCACTGCATATCATCCACAGACAAGTGGACAAGTTGAAAATACCAACCGAGCTTTAAAACGTATTCTAGAGAAAATCGTATGATCAAATCCGAAGGAATTGTCCATAAAATTAGAGGATGCACTCTGGGCTTTTAGAACAGCCTACAAAACTCCAATTGGAACCACACCTTTCGAACTCGTTTACGGAAAAGCATGTCATCTTCCAGTAGAAATTGAACACAAAGTATTTTGGGCTTTGAAGACATGTAATCTTGATTTACATGAAACTGGACGTCTACGGTTAAGTCAATTAAACGAATTAGAAGAATTAAGACATGAAGCATACGAAAATTCGTTAATCTATAAGGAAAGAACGAAGAAATGGCATGATAAAAGAATCAGAAGTTCAAAAGAATTTAAAGAAGGAGACAGAGTTCTTCTTTTCAATTCACGATTCAAGCTATTTCCTGGAAAATTGAAATCAAGATGGTCTGGACCATTCATAGTCAAAAGAGTTTTCCCGTACGGAACAGTAGAATTAATAAATTCAAATGGGATTGAATTTAAAGTTAATGGTCACAGAGTTAAACACTACATAGATAGTCCGATGGAAGTCGACAACGAAGTTAATCACAATTTCGACACCACAGCTAACTAAGTGTGGGGAGAATCAAGTCTTTAAAGGATATTATGTACTTCTGTTAGAGTTAGATTTTCTATTTTCGTGTAGTTCTTGAAAATGGAACCCGAATGGTCTTTCCCTAGCAGACCCTAAAGAACTAGTCTTCTTCCCCCATTCTGAAATTTTTTTTTTTAGGTTTTTACGAAATGAAGACTTCCTGTGAACTAAACCATGGACTAATGCTACATGCTTTGATCACTAAACGTAATAATGACACACTTCCAAGTGAAATATTATCATTAATCAGAGGTAAATTGGACGGAGTAAGAAAAGAATCCAGATGCGAAGATAATAAGTTACAATTTGGTAAAGGAAAATCAAAATCCGCAGCGAAAAGAAGAGCACGACACCTTGAAAGATGTCACAAATGCGGAAAATGGTCACAAGAAGGTAAATGTTCAAATAATCAAACTTATTCAAACACCGAATTTGTTACTTTATGCAGAGATGGACCGTTCATATGTTTAGAAGAAAAAACACTGAATGCTCGAGGTTACGCCTATGTAGCCATGGAAAATCAATTAGTCCGACTATCTTATGAGTGGGCTAGAGCATATCACTAAGAAATCTCTTTCACAGGTAAGTTTGTACAGTTTTTATTTTTATTTTTATTTTTAACCTTTTGATAATAAACGCTAATTTGTTTGCTATAAAGTATTAAATTGGTATTCGATGAAATTAGGTCTTGCGACCGAAATTATTGATATCATTCAAAAATTTATTACATCACTGCGAAATTTACCGTTTATTCTTAAGGTATAAATATCTTTAATCAATCAACCCAAAATATTTCAAAAATTCGTCATGAGTTAAATTAGGTCATGGAACCGAAATTACTTTACCGAAAAGAGGGCGCATATTTTTGATAATATTTGATTGATTAAAGTGGGATAAAAGCCAAAAAATTTTTAATTTTATTTTTACCATGTTTTTAAAAAATTAAAAAATTAATATTAAATAAATATTGTAAACTTTTAAAATTGTAAATATTTAGAAAATTAATATTTTTAATATAATTTTGTATGTATAAAAACAAAAATATAATTTAAGTTTGGTGTGAATTTATAATATGAATTTTTAATTAAGTTTGGTGTGAATTTTTTTAATTTTATGCATTTTAAATTTAAGTTTGGTGTGAATTTAAAAACAAAAATTTACTTTATTTCGCTAAGTTAAAAATATGATTTTTAAAATTCGTCGTGAGTTGAAGACTAGGTCTTTGAACCGAAATTGCTTTACCCGAGGTAGGGACGAGAACTTTTATTATCATTATTTTTAATCTTATTGAATTAAAGTATGCCAAAAATATTTAAAAAAAAAAAAATTCACCGCGACTCGCGGAGGATCAAAATTCCAGAAAAAAATATAACTGAACGAACAGATCAGTCCCCAACACACACAACTCAATTTACTGCGAAAAAACCCGAAAAAACACTAACAAAATCGAAATTTTTCACCAAAAATCATCACATTTTTTACTAAAATCATGTTGAGAAGGATGCTATCAAGGAATTACTCAAGGAAAACGGTAAATTTCTACACCTAAACACCATTTAATCCAAAAATTAGTGTTCTTGAGCAATTTTATACCCAATTCGATTTTGATGCTTTTTAGTGTAATTATGCTTAAATTGTTTATGTATTATGCTTGTATAACCTAGATTGATGCTATTTAACATGATTAGAAGCCTTAAACTTCAAATTTTGAGTAATCTAGGGTTTGTGTTCTTGAGCAAAATTGAGGCTTTTTGATATAAACAGGTTATGGCCGATTTTTGTCATGAATTATTGCTAAATTAAGTAGTGTAACATGTTTAGGTAGTTAAATGATCCAAACTTTGAGCCTAAACATGATTTTTGAGAATTAAAGTGGACTTTTTCAAGTCTAAAATTCATGAACTTGATTTTTGAGAGATAATGCCATTTGAAACTTGTTTAATTGCTAATAATGATTATTTTGACATGTTATTTGAGTTGAATGCTTATGAACTTGGCGAACATTTTCGTATATGCTTATTTGAAAAAGTGTAGATTTGATAAAAATATGAAAATGAGCATAAGTTTGATATAAATTGAACATGTCATTGTAATTATTTTGATTGATGATTTTGCTGACACTAATGCATATTTGGATGCACAAAAATTGTGTTTGATGTGTTTTGCAGACTGAAAGGGGTGAATCTTCATCCCAAGCTCGCATTGCTCCTCCTGAGAATGCGGAACAACAAGATGTTGATAACTATTACAAACAAGATATACCTCATCTAGTTATGAGATTTTCAGATATGCACGTGGAAGATTTGCACCCGAACTTGAGATTAGACATACGTTGGATAGATTATCCAAAATACCAAAGGAGCTTGCACACTCTTCATTCTAAAGCTGTTGAAGTACCTAGGGTAATAGAATGGGAACCGTTAGAAGCTGTAGGATTAGGCGAACGGATTAGAGAATTACTTACACAGAGGTATGGTAATTCTACTTTTAACGATTGGGTACAATTATTCAACATGCATAGACCTGTATATAAAGTATGGTGTGAAGAATATTTGTGTAGTATAGAAATAAATGATCGGGTAGCTAGTTTAACCGATCGAACTTTTATTAGATTTTTGTTAGGAGGTTCGATGCGCCACATGTCTCTACTAGACATGGCTCAGGCCTTACGTATATATACGCCTGAGGAGCTAGCATCTGTCGATTGTCGAGGGTTGATATTAAATGGTAGGAAGATTGATGAAAATTTTGATACGCATGGTGTATGGAGTCAAATGACTAGCCATCACCGATTTAAAGGGGGAAATTACTCTTATTTGGATATAGATAGAGCTGAGTTAAGAGTAATTCACAGGTTTCTAGCGAACTCGATTACACATCGAGGTAAAAATAAGGAAAAGGTAAATGAGCAAGATTTATTTTACCACATGTGTATTCGAGACCCACAAAGCGCTGTAAGTATACCTTATTGTGTGGGTTATTATTTATCAGCTATTGTTAGGGGGATGAGACCGCACAGTATAATAGGAGGTGGTATATTTATTACATTAATTGCTGAGTATCTCGATGTGGATATAAGTCGGGGAGGATTATTAATCGAAGAACCAGAACCCCACGATACAATTGGTTTAAATGTATATCATGGTGCTAAGGTTTTGAAGAGGCGAAATAACGCCGCAGTACAATATAATGGAAGACATCCACAGGTTGAAAGAAATCAACAGCCAGGTAATGTGGGAGGGGGAAATGAAATGACAGAAATGCAAAGGTTTATAGCTTCACAAGAGTATGAAAATGCTAGACATCGAGCATTTGAAGATTGGCAAGTTCATCAAAACCACATCATAGCTCATTGCCAACATATAGGTAGAAACTATATTCCTACTCCA